>NW_022992152.1:450274-635274 GCF_902827175.1 Gymnodraco acuticeps | reverse complement strand
TCTTTAATTATAACTATTGTCAACTACTCTAAACCTTCATAGCGTATATTAGTCTGTAGTATGGAATTGGGACGGCATTAGTTGTAGGTAGACACTGACTGCAGGTATAGCAGTCAGTAGTTAATCCTATGCCCCAGAGAGCTCAAAGCCTCTCAGCACTGTCACGTTATGTTACCGTTAATCTGAACTGGATGCGCTGCCAACGGGCTGACCCACTGCCTGCGACCTGGCCGTGGCTGAGGTCAGCGTCTGACGTCACCAGGAGAGAAAGGGGTGACCTGTGCCGGGGGACTGAACTGAGAATAACTGCCAATTACCTGAGTTTGAAATGCCAATGAACTCTGATAACATTTTGAAACTGAAAGTTAACTTGGTTTATAATTTAAATATGTCCACATTTTAAATGATTCAACCTGCTTAACAGGCAATGAAAGAGGTCAAACTGAAACAAAACTTCCAAATTAATGTTGAATGACATTTGAAAATGTCAGTAAGGTGAGTAATTAATTCAGAGGGAAAGCAGATATCCGTTGTTCTCTGTACTGCTGCTGCTACACAAGATCTGTCGACAGACTGTTTGTGAGGGACAGGCTGTCTAAAAAGATACATGAAACAGCAGAAAGGACTTTAATATAGGACACATGCTACCACTTTCACTTTAGGCCGCCACTCTGTGAAGTAGCTGCATCAATATCGCAAATGTACATTCTGTCATTCTCATTTTCAGTTTCATATGTATATATATATTTTGCCTCTACTGTGAAATGTGTGCATGCTCTAATGTTCAAAAAGTGCTTTATTTGAGTGCCTCTTTTCACCCTCTGTCTGAAACCAGATCCCAGTCTGCTCTGATTGGTTAGCTGGCCGGCTATATTGGGATTAGTCAACCACTTAGAGATTCCCGCCTCTTAGCCTATAATGTACAATGTGCGCTAGCCAACAGGAGTGCACCAACACACAAAGAAACAAACTTTTGGATTTGAGCCTTTGCAGACCATTAACATGCACACAAACCTATGTAACACACTACAGGAAAGAGAAAACCCCAAAAAGCAAAATAGGTCCGCTTTGATCTTTTTTTCCGGGCCTGTGCTTTGCATGCTAAAAGTTTGTTAGCTTGTTGACAATATTTACATTATGGTCTGTGACTGTGTAAACATGCATGCAGGTTTTTGTTTGTGTAAGTGAGTCCAGTTGCATATTTATTGTTCTAGGCATGTGTGTTTAACAGAGCATGTCTTATTATCGCTGACGATGAATGTGTGCTCTCACTTCCACTTTGAACATTTTATCCCACAGTGTGTCAAAACTCTGTTCGTGTTCGATGAGACAAAGGATGTCTTTGACTTGATGTGAACTTGGAACCACTTAAAAGACCTACAATCCTCCACACTGAGGACCAAGGAAGCTTAAGACACACAATTCCTAAAAATCACGGACTGGATCTTGAATACATTGGGGACATTTATCTGCCATTAAATGTTGACAAGCCGAAAAGTCTAAAGAAAATGTGCACAACATAAATCATGCTTTAATAGTTTTTAAAAAAAGCATAAAAGTAGAACTAAATTGTGTGGTTATTAACCTTTGTAGCTGGATTGTATACATATAATGCTTTGAATTGAAAGTAACTATAGAAGTTAAAATCCAAGTTTGAGAACCCATTAGTTTCACTTAGTAGTGTAGGACAGAACAAAAACAAAAACACTTTTCCCAGGAGGATCTTTCCATAGGCATTTTTAGAGCTTTTTAGCAAATCTAAGGCTATACCAATTGTCATCAATTATAAAGATAACATTTCATGGATTTCTTTTAAAAGAAAGTCGCCAGTTATAAATCCATGCGGTTGTATTTTTGCCTTTGCATGACATTTTCAAGAAAGTCTTTGTTGTTTGTGGCCTGTGAGAAAATGTCTATAAACAGACAGGATTAGGGTTTTATTAAGTGGATTAAAACGGCTTCCTTTGTTTGCTCTCTTAGAAGGATTACATTATTTAGTTTGTGTAATCATTAACAGTTATGCTAAAGATTTTGAATGTTACACAAAAACATATATATCGTTAGATGTTGAGGCACTTTGTGCTCTTGCAGTTACACTTATAGAATAAATAATACATGGGCTTTTGGTATGCATGAAGAAAGAACAAAGTGAGTCAGACAAAAAGTGTGAGTTCATATGTGTATGTGTGAGCGTTCGTGCGTGGTTGTTGTGTGAAAATATGTTTGTTGCATATTTTCTAGCCTGTCACCAGCTGGTTTTCTATCCCCACTCTACCATAACTCTTACCTACACACAGTACATCTGTCTCGTAATACCTAATGAGAGACTAAGTAATGCTAATTGCTCATTTCTATTACACAGATAGATATGCATGTTAATTGATCCTTTCCTGAAAAGTTAACCAAAAACTCTGTTTTGGTTGTGTGATTGTGGCTAAGGAAAAGCGTGATTATCATTCTTTTGGGCGGGGTGAGCCTCTTGACTTTTATTTAGCAACAAAGAAGAAGATTCACATGTGGGATTTAGTTAGAAGACGCAACATTAGAGGAATGGATGCATTTAAGGGAGTGCACTTAATCACTTTCTTCAAGGGTGGGAGCAGGGTCTTGAAAAGTGGAAAAAAAATACCTAAACAACATTTGATTAAAGTATTACACTTTCTAGCTAGTTTTCAATATGCTAAAGTCTGCATGAAAGTAATTATTGTGTAGTGGGATACTATTTAATTGTGTGACATCTCAAGAGGACAGCTATCAGTACAGTTATTGAGGGACAATAACATAGCATCACGTGAATGTCGCTTTACACCCAGTTGTTGAACTAGCTAATGGGAAAATGCAAGTTTTCAGACATATGGCTGGAGAACAAGGAGTTTGAAACATGGTTAAAGCCTTTTACTGAAATAACCATTAGCCGTACAATTGCTGTGTGTCAGAAAGAAAACAGGTGTAGCAGTAGCACCATGCTAGCCACAAAACCGCAAGCAGCAGTTCGCTACCGTCCATTTCTTTGCTACATCACTGTCCCTACAAACCAGTCCTTTATCTAACGGTTAGCTGAGTGTGCGTCAATCCACTGCTGCCCGCAGAGGTTCTGTGGTGTCTCAGTACAGCAGCAACACACAAATGCCTTTACTCACATGAATTGTAACAGATAGAGTTGGAACATTGGCTGCATTCCTCAATGGATGTTCTCATTGTGTCCCGAAGGAACGTCTTCTGAACAGCTTTGTATTGATGGGATTGATTGTTTTCTAAATTATGCTTAATACGTCTAAAGGGAGATAGTTGGCAACATGTTTACCAAGATAGAAGAAACAAAAGACCCTTACGGTATTTTCTTATAACACCAAGGACACAGACGTTTCTGTTTACAGAAGAGGACATCAAAAACACATGCACACCATCCAGACACCCCTCTGAGCTTCCTCTGGGGTGAATCATCCAGGGTCTGGTGTGGTTAGCAACGACCAGTGTTTCTGTGTGTGCTCAGATTCTGCCCTCACAGAGTCGATAAGTTGAGAAGCTGCGCTGAGTCATCACAATGTTTCCTTCATTCCCAAGTTTTATCCTGTGGTTGCTGAATCAATGAAAGAAGGCATCTTTCTCGACTGAAACAATACAGTTTGACTTCTTAGCGACTTTTGGATATATTTTTAATGACTCAGCAGTTTATATATTACTGATATAGTCTACACGAGGCCTCTGTGCGTGACCAGTGACAGTTTGTTGAGAGATTTGTATGAGTTACACTAGTATCGGCCAGAAGCCTCGAGACGTTACCTAACCACTTAAAAGACATCATGCTCAAACTTTGAAACTCAAGAAAAAAAAAACCACAACTCAGTTTTGGAATACTGCTGATCTTTTTTTCAAACTTTTTGACACGCAGAACTTTTAACAGCCTTTTTGATTGGTCACTACCTTTGAAGCATTCCATTTAAAATGGGCTACCTTTAACAGGTCCTAATTTTAGTGGAAAATACTGGGTGAGGCTCAACACTAATATAGCTGATTCATCAGTTGTTGACTGATGATTTAGTTAAATGGATTATAATGTACTAACGTGTACATATCCTCTTCTCTCATTCTTTGTCTGTTACCAAAATTAAAGCATCTATCAAGAATTACTTTTATAACGGATAGAACATTGTATTCTATTTTCAGTATAAATGTAAATTACAATGGGCAATGATGTTGTATGCGTGTGTGTGTGTGTGTGTGTGTGTGTGTGTGTGTGTGTCACAGTCATGTCTGGAGGAGATTGTGCTAAAATAAGAGATAATTGAATGCATCGCAAACTTCTGCCGTCACTGAAATTCCTTTATTTTTCGGATCATTTACCAGACCAGTGCTGGTTGGTATGTGTGGCTCTTCCATTATACAAACAAAGAGTCAAGGCTGTAACTTTTGAACCAACAAACTCAAGCCTGTGAGCGGCGAAAAATCCTGTTTCCCTTTGCTTTATCGTCAAATATGCATTTTCAAAACCCATTAATGATCGTAACTGCAGATAGGTCTGTTCTTTGTTTGATCAGTGCTGGAGCATGTGTCTGCAGGCAACAACTCAATGTTCGGTAAAACAGTCAAAAATGTGTGGGAAGTTTTACAGTCAACTTCTATTTTCCATGACATGTAAATCAATGAATGTGCCTTAAAACAATTACAATCAGCAGCCTTCCTCGGCAGCAAGTTCGATGAGCCGATTCAGCATTTACCTTTTGGACCCTATAAAGATTACTACACAGTCCTATAATTTTACAGCTCCAGGCTCCTCCAGTAACACCATTAAAGACGTTAAACCACATCAATCCCTCATCTTCAAATGAGAGACGGATAATATTGAACAAATAAAACAGTCTGGATCTGATATTAAACAGCCTATTGTCTGAAATGTGGACATGTCAGCTTTGCTCACACTAATGGCGCGTTTCCACTGCAGCGGGTAGCCCCGTTTAAGCGTCCTTAACCGTCCTCAAGCGGCCAGGCCGGTTTTTGGTGGCGTTTCCATATAGCCTAGTACCGGCCAGCGGGTACTTTTTCCCTCTTTTTCCGGCCTCATAAAATCGTGGTTCTATCAGACCAGGGCCAGGGCTGAACTAGTGACGTCAACACTCTCGACTGCTGATTGGTCAGAGAGAATCGTCACAAGATCGCGCGCGAGTTCATCCCTAGCGTCGCATATATATTTAGAAGCAAGCTTGCAGCATTTTTATAAACAGCATTTTGTAAACGGATGAGCTACAAAAATAGCTACGTCTAATAAGAAAAGCACACCGTGGTCGACCGAGGAGGTGACGACGTTCCTACATCTCATTGGGGATGATCAAATCCAGCGGGAGCTCGACGGAACAACTCGAAATGTGAACAAAAACAAAGCCGATCGCCCCGCCTACACTGCGTTGCTACCCCAGGTCCTAAACTGTAATGGAAATGCGCCACGGCCTGGGCGGGCCAGCGAGGCAGCCCGAGGCCAGAGCGAGGACGCTTAGGGACGCTTAAACGGGGCTACCCCGCTGCAGTGGAAACGCGCCATTAATGACAAAATCCAGGCCTAAATAGGTGTAGCCCCCAGCTGCACAAATGTAAAACAAGCATGTCAAGTGATTCCCTTCCTGTTTTAGTATTTTCTTCCTTCAGTTATCTTGAACACATAAAGAGACCGGTCTAGTTTGCTATAAAAGTCATTGAAGCAAGGAATAAAGGTGAGCAATAAATCATGTAGATGACAGCACAAATTGTGACTATGCACCAAAGGAAAATAAAGGCTATAATTTGGGAGTCCCTGCTATATTTTTATGGCTCTTCATCCCAGCTATCTCCACATTATTTATGAGTCTGTCAGTGCAGGGTACATGGGAGGAGTTGTGATATTGTTGTCACAGATGTAAAATGAATTCTGGAAGTGTTGCTACAAGCAGCAAGGGGATGGCCCGCTGTATATCACAGCCTGGAAATGTCAACAAGTTGAATGCAAAGACCAAAATGAATCATGTGTTAGTCTCCCTACCTCCCTACTATGTGTGGCCTTCAGTCCATTCATTCCAACTGAAGACATACATTATTACATCATTTTATAAAAGGCTAATTCATTTACTCAAACAGCTAGGTACTTTAGTTTTAAGCAAACATTACCTGAAATGGGGTAAATGGTGCTTCTGTTGAGGTCTGTTTTCAGCTCAGGATTATTCAGCTTTGGGAGCAGGAAGGTGTATGAGTTTAATTCAAAAGAAATCGAGCTCCCATGTTGATTGTAATACAATATTATGTAATCCAGTGCAAAGATGTGACTCACTGAATTGTTTTTTTAATAGTTTGTGGACAACCACAGATCTCAGTGGCATAGGAATACAATGTATGAGGGTTGTATACACTCTTTTATAGGAGAATAAGAAATAAGAAAAAACACATACCACCAATTGATTTACTCATAATCTACATACAGTGGGGCAAAAAAGTATTTAGTCAGCCACCAATTGTGCAAGTTCTCCCACTTAAAAAGATGAGAGAGGCCTGTAATTTTCATCCTAGGTATACCTCAACTATGAGAGACAGAATGGGGGGAAAGAATCCAGGAAATCACATGATTTTAAAATAATTTATTTGCAAATTATGGTGGAAAATAAGTATTTGGTCAATAACAAAAGTTCATCTCAATACTTTGTTATATACCCTTTGTTGGCAATGACAGAGGTCAAACGTTTTCTGTAAGTCTTCACAAGGTTTTCACACACTGTTGCTGGTATTTTGGCCCATTCCTCCATGCAGATCTCCTCTAGAGCAGTGATGTTTTGGGGCTGTCGCTGGGCAACACAGACTTTCAACTCCCTCCAAAGATTTTCTATGGGGTTCAGATCTGGAGACTGGCTAGGCCACTCCAGGACCTTGAAATGCTTCTTACGAAGCCACTCCTTTGTTGCCCGGGCGGTGTGTTTGGGATCATTGTCATGCTGAAAGACCCAGCCACATTTCATCTTCAATGCCCTTGCTGATGGAAGGAGGTTGTCACTCAAAATCTCACGATACATGGCCCCATTCATTCTTTCCTTTACACGGATCAGTCGTCCTGGTCCCTTTGCAGAAAAACAGCCCCAAAGCATGATGTTTCCACCCCCATGTTTCACAGTAGGTATGGTGTTCTTTGGATGCAACTCAGCATTCTTTCTCCTCCAAACACGTCTAGTTGAGTTTTTACCAAAAAGTTCTATTTTGGTTTCATCTGACCATATGACATTCTCCCAATCCTCTTCTGGATCATCTAAATGCTCTCGAGCAAACTTCAGACGGGCCTGGACATGTACTGGCTTAAGCTGGGGGACACGTCTGGCACTGCAGGATTTGAGTCCCTGGCGGCGTAGTGTGTTACTGATGGTAGCCTTTGTTACTTTGGTCCCAGCTCTCTGCAGATCATTGACTAGGTCCCCCCGTGTGGTTCTGGGATTTTTGCTCACCGTTCTTGTGATCATTTTGACCCCACGGGGTGAGATCTTGCATGGAGCCCCAGATCGAGGGAGATTATCAGTGGTCTTGTATGTCTTCCATTTTCTAATAATTGCTCCCACAGTTGATTTCTTCACACCAAGCTGCTTACCTATTGCAGATTCAGTCTTCCCAGCCTGGTGCAGGTCTACAATTTTGTTTCTGGTGTCCTTTGACAGCTCTTTGGTCTTGGCCATAGTGGAGTTTGGAGTGTGACTGTTTGAGGTTGTGGACAGGTGTCTTTTATAACGAGTTCAAAGAGGTGCCATTAATACAGTTAACGAGTGGAGGACAGAGGAGGCTCTTAAATAAGAAGTTACAGGTCTGTGAGAGCCAGAAATCTTGTTTGTTTGTAGGTGAACAAATACTTATTTTACCGAGGAATTTACCAATTAATTCATTAAAAATCCTACAATGTGATTTCCTGGATTCTTTCCCCCCATTCTGTCTCTCATAGTTGAAGTGTACCTAGGATGAAAATTACAGGACTCTCATCTTTTTAAGTGGGAGAACTTGCACAATTTGTGGCTGACTAAATACTTTTTTGCCCCACTGTATATCCTGTTATCAATTTACAACATTTCTATCTTTTGTCTGTAAGTGTCATTCTTATTGGAATTGTGGCAATATTTTCTATCTAGTGATCAAAAGTGAGTTCAAATGAATATGCTTATGTATTTTCCTTTGAGACAAGGATGAAAGTCAACTAAAAAAGTTTCCTTTTATGCGCATAAGACCGTTTTCTCCTTTACTTTTTCAGAGGATATTCATGTGAAATCAGTCCTCTGTATCCATACTGTAAGCATTACACCTGGAAACATGCGCAACCTGTTGCATGGAGTTTCACAACCATTTAGAGTGATTTAAAACCTCAAAAGTCAACACTTTCCAATAGATGTATTGAAATAAATATGTCTCTTTAAATTCACATTTCAATTCATTATAGTGTTTGTAGTTAAAACTGTATGTTGCCTTCTGTTTTGAAGAACATTTTTATTTGATTTCAAATGGCCATTACCCCTGAAAGCAAATGACTGTAAACAAGTAGCATATAACTACATTAATCTGCACAATTTTACTGTGAACATGAATTTTCATCGTGCATCTTAACATGTTTTATGAGCAGCAGCAGCTTTGTCTTCCATTTTTTACATAATATTTTTGGAAAAGGAAATTTGGCTGAGCAAATATTTCCATGGTCTCATGTTTCAAATCCTATGTTTGTAAGTCCTAAAACATTCAAATGGAAAAACTGTCCCTTACTTACCAGACCATAAATCATCTTTATAATACAGCATGTTTTTTCACCGATAAGCAATGGCGTCATCTCTTGGAGGTAAAGCCTGCTCATCTTCCTCTCCACTTTCTGAGGATGTATTTTCTCCTGCTGTAGTAATCGGTTAACTCAGACACAGGAGCTAATTTCCTTCTCTTTCAATCTTTTTGAATGCACTATTTTAACAACTTTGTATTGGATCTCAAAATGAAGTGTTCCATGGCAGTGACCGCACAGAGCACACAGCTTCTGTGCTTTTATAGTATGTGGTTTTGTGACATATTAATGGTAGAATTACTTTTTCTTGCCACGTTAGACTAACCTTCAGCTTTTTCGTATCTCTGAACATTTCTATTGAGTATTTAGCTGCTAACTCTACCCTCCAATAGAAATAACACGCACATAAACCAAACTGTCAGTTAGGGAGGAAGACAGAGTGAGGGAGGAAGAAAAAGGGTGGAAAGATCTGCTGGTGTGAAAGAGGGTCAGAATGTGGGAAATATAAATCTTAAAGTAATGGGTAGATGCAGTGAAAAAAGTGTTTTAAACCAAAACCCTAGACAACCCCACTTTCACACTGGTTAAGTAATTAAACAAAATAAACTAGAAATAATCAATTTCTCAGGGATAACTGGGATAAATGCAACCGCAAACCATACTATCTACTTCTTCCTAATCCGTTTGATTGGAAAGCCAAAGGTAGTAAGCTAAATGTGTCATTATTTAAGCATTAAGACTCCAAGCATGTCAATGAAGCTATCAAATAACACTAGAAATTAAACTGAACCCTTAAACACAGCTGTACATATTTTCAGAAGCCCTGTTTGAACTCCAGTTTTAAACGTATATTGTTTCTCTTTATTACTTAAATCTATCTCGCCCTGGATTACCTTTGTCCCCTCTTTCACCCCAAAAAGGAGATGTCCCTTTGTCTAACTTTCTTCATCCCTCGTCCCAGATGTCTGCTCACCAGCTGCGTTCAGATGGCTGAGGGGAGCAGACGGAATGGGTTCTTACAGAGCACGCGCATGCGCGCGCACACACATACACACACACACACACACACACACACACACACACACACACACACACACACACACACACACACACACACACACACACACACACACACACACACACACACACACACACACACACACACACACACACACACACACACACACACAACGCTGCAAGCAAACACGCACATTATTACAGTGACCCGCCACACCGGGGATCCAGGACTCTTCTCCCAAAGTTGAAAGAGTTTTCTCCATGATCCTTTTCTCTTTCCACTGTCTATGACCACATCAATATGAAACAGATGCCCTTAACTCACAAGTGACTGCAGACAAACATGGGATACGGTCCGAAGAGGTCAGGAATTTGGCTGTTTCTCTGCTCTAATCGGATAAGTCTTTTTTCTGTGTATGAAAATGACTAGACTGCAGCCTTTGGCCCAGAGAATGGGGGAAGTTTGTGGCAAAAAGGGCTGATGGAATACGTTTTAATAATGTTGAGTCAGTATATCTCTCTATTTGTAGAATTAAATCTGTTGTATTTCAAGCTTATGAAAACATATGCGCAATTATGTTTATCTTATTTAGCCAGCTTTAGCGTCAACCTTATGATTTAGAGGGCCTCACAGTCACCTGTTAAAAAGTTCAAGGGCTTATTTTCTTTTTTTTAACCCCTCAAAGTATGATGTGCTCCTTGGTTTTGGAAAGTAACCCTGGCTTTGTTGTTATTAGCAAGCTAGTAAGCTTGACATGCTAACTTTAGCATCTCCTGTTAGAGCTCTTAAACACACTTTTATATCAGTTCCTTAAACTTTATTTCTCATATGTTTGGTTTTGGAAAGAGTGGGAAATATACAGAACCCTTCAAACTCTCTACCCGCGCCCAGTGCACACTCATATTCAACATATGAAGAAGATTCAAAGAAGATTTAAAGCTTGTCAGGCCCTACTTGCCGAGTTACGAATGCTCAGCTTTGATTGGACCATTGCTGTTCATGGGAGGGGATAAGCAAGCTGTCAATTGGCTTACATTTTACCGCATAGATAGCAGTTTATGTTTTAACTCTGTGTTGTTGCCATGGTGACGAGATGAGGATGTGATGCCAGCCCCTTCAGACCTTGAGCAAACCGAGACCAGACCTTCTGCAAGGTTTCCTTCTGATTGACTTTTGATGGTGGCATAACTCTGGGGTCGTCTTGTTGACCTCCCCACAGAAAGTAGAACAGAGTGTGTGTTTGTATGTATGTGTGTACTGTGTTTGTATATATGTGTGTGTATTGGGTTGCTGGGTAGGGCTACAGGAGGGGTTGAAGGGGAGCAAAGAAAGGTGAAAGTATGGACAGAGGGTGGATAGACTGAACAGGTTTCAGGATGTGAAATATGGTGGGCCTCATGAGTAAACATAGCTCTAGAGTGAGAGGAGAGAATACTTTGAAGCCCTCGCTAGGGTCAGTGAAGACTGTCCACAAGCAGATGAGGGAGTTCTAGACTTCACCTTCACTTCAGATTTCCAGTTTTTAAAGGTCCCATGTCATACTTTTCCGGTTATTACCCGTCCCCTTGTGTGTTATGAAGGTTTGTATGCATGTAAACGGTCTGCAGAGTCAAAAACCCTCAAAGTACACCCTGTAGGGAGTAAAACTCTAACACAGAAAATACCTCCCCAAAACGCCTCGTTGGAGATTTCTCATTTACTTCCTGGGTACTGTGACGTGTGAATACCCAGAGGCCACACCCTCTGCCAGCCTTTCACGAAACAAAGCTCCCCAAACCTTTCAGCGATTCATGCGGGATATATACAGCGTAGGGCACTGAAGAACGATGCTGTTTCTACTTTGTTTGGACCAGCGGGAGATTCGGGTACACAACCTGTAAGTATTCATTGTTGTTTGTGTATTTATGATGTTTAAAACAAACAAGGTATCTACCACGACTGTTTAAATGGGTAAACGTTTTTCGGGCTGCTAAATTGGGATCGCAGAGAAATGCTCTCCGCAGACCCATTCTCACAGCGTTATAAACCTTTTTCTTACTCAATATCAAGCCACACTTATTGTTTTTACTTCGGCTGTGAGTGTTTGTGTGTGCTCAGGATGAGTTTCGCTTGTTCTCGCTGTATCGCCGACACGGAAGCCTGTCCGCTCCTCGCAGAAGCTCGCAGCAGGAGCTCCAACAAGCCGTTTAGGACAGAGAGTGAATACACATGCTATACAGAGATGCTGTATGAGAAACCAATGTGAGTTTGGAAAATTGCACAGTATAAATCTATTTTAGTATACGTCAACAATGGAATTATGATCAGTAGAAATGGCCATGACATGGGCCCTTTAAAGTATGTTGTTTTCCAGCAAGAGAGCATTGAATACAGTTTGTCAGAAACAAACAAAGTTAGTCCCATTCAGGGAAATGTGAGACTTATTGTTCTAAATGTGATAGCAACCCATCCATGTTGCCCTGACTATTTGCTGAAAACACAAAAATGCTAAGTTCTTAAAAAATAAATCCTTGTAAATTTGCACAGCAATTTTGGCTTAGACCAATTACTGAGGAAATGTCACCTTCCAAAAAGTACAAACCACCAAACATAGTTTCCTCCCTGCACATTAAGCGAGCCAAATCTCACAAGGGAACATTTAATGAGCACAACAATAACGAAGCTGGTCCTCAGATATTTCTATGTAAAAAAGAATAAACCAATCAAACTAAACCAAAACATAGCACAGAAATAACGTATAAACCCAGAAAACAGCCGTTAAATGATGAGAGAATGCAAAATAGAAAGCGAGCGGAAAAAAAGACAAACCTACAAGAGAGGAATATAGGACAAATATGGGCAAGAAGGCCAAATGTGGAGAGAAGGGGGGGGGGGGATATTTCACGGTCTGGGTGACTTTTCCTACATTGGTGAATTCGGTCGAGGGCTGCATGGTTATCGTCTGGCTGTTGCAGTCACGCCATGGCAATGGTTTACTTGACTGCAATTAAAATACACATTGCAATGCAATAAGTCATTTAAAAGAGATCGCTTTTGTAAACAATCTGTAAACAACTACACTTGTATGTTTTCCAAATCAAGCAAAGGAACAGAATACAGACAAACATCTGATCAGACGATCTTGAAAGGAAGCAACGTTTTTCCCCAGTTTGGTAACGGTTGGATTGGAATCACTGGTTTGTGTGACAGGTCAGAATGGGATGTTGATATTGGCTCTCTAACCTTCTGTAACAAATTGACGGTCTGAGAAACTTCATAAATATACTGTAGGCCCAGTAATTGTTTTGGAATGAGATTTTGGCCAAAGAAGGAGGGGAAAAAATAAAGAAAGAAGCTGATTTACTATACTGATTATGCTGAATCCGGCATTTCGTCTTTTGTTGGGTTTTTTTCTTCATGAAAATGACTTTCAACCATTGCTGACTAAAATATATTCATAAATGTCCCATTCCCGCTGTATGTACCCACTATATTTCTCTTTAAACATGTTAATACGAGCACCAACACTGCTGAAGGTCAAGCAGTACAACGCAACTTGCTTAAAGAATACAGTAGTAACATCACCTCATACTTGAGATAATCATTGTGCAAACATCCCAGAGAATATGTGCATTACATGCAGCGACATACAGTATGTGCAATTTCTCACAACAGTTTACATTCATGCTGGTGCCTATCAAATACCAGGAACTGGGAGGTACAGACACCTCGTGTGTGAAAACGTATTCTCTTTAATCATTGGTCGACAGTAAAAAAAAAAGAAGGAGATTAGCTTGCCCTTTGACTATCTTATTGACGGACATGAAGTGATGAACACTGTATTAGCGGAGTAGCTAATCCCCCCAGTATAAGCTCATTGGTGACAGATATACTCTCTTTATACACTAACAAGTAAACATGTAAAGCGTTAGTGAGACAACAAAGGATAATGCTAAGAAGGCTCAAAACAATCCAATTCCCATTTTGTGATTGATAGAGTTCAAAGTTTACAAGTCCCCCATGTGCTAGCGTTCTGTATTAGTTACAACAATGACTATGGATAACTAAAGGAAAGTGTGAGGGGTATCAGAGCCAAAGGAAAGCATGTAGAGTTGGTTCTCCTAGGGTTTTTAATGAAACCTTTATATTTTTCACTTTTTTGTAGCTTGTCACATTCTGTTATCCATTACAATGTGTTAGGCCTTGACATGTTGAATCTCTCTTGGCTGCTAACTCAAATAAATAGTAACTTCTTTTGTGTCTCAGAAGCAGAAGAAGCTTGACAGAGCTGCTAAACCTCTTGGGTTTGGGTTGATGGGTACACAAAGTGTCTGACTTTGATACGAGTTTTTTACAGTAAATAAATCACTTTCTAGGAGTCTTTTTTAAACCATCACTTGAAACTTCCCTAACTTAACCAAGTAGTTTAAGCTGCCACACCAAACCTTACCATAGGGTTTGCAGAAAATGCCAATCTGAATCATTTTGATGGTCATGTGTTAATCACAATAAGCCTAGTGGTTGTGTCACACTTTGCTGTTTTGGTTGGTTTACAAGATTTGCAACGCCTGACTGGAATAATTTCAACTCCAAGTCTAAAATAAGTAATTTACAGCTGGATCCAAACCGTGAGAAAAGTCTGGGTCTGGGTGAAGGCCAGGCAGTCTGATAAGGGTAACGGGTTCATTTGCATGCAGCATCCATCCAACTGATAGGCCTTTTACATAAACACATCAACAGGTTTATCATGATAGCTTTGTTTGTATTTCTAGAGGCCCTGAAGATATATTTGTCCATATGCAGATATTGGATTATCTTGTACAATACAGTAAATGTTATTTATTTATGGAGGTTAGCATTTAGTTTCTGTCTGTTTAATGAAAACGTAGCAGCTGTTTCAAACTGTTGAGCTCGAGGCATGTTTGTTCTGGTTTGCTCTGGCCAGGAAAATGTGCGGTGATCAGGAACCAACAAACCCAGAGTCTGCAGACTAATCACTGTCTGCTTGTGTTTTCTGATAAGCAGCAGTAATAATAACTCCTCGAAAACATTTAACCAGATTGCTTGTTTGAAGACAAACTGCTGTGACTAAGAAGGTTTCCATGATTATTCGCACAAAAGATCTTCCTCTTACAGAGCTTTTACATTACATTACATTACATTGCATTTAGCTGACACTTTTATCCAAAGCGACTTACAATAAGTACATTCGACCAGGAAGACACAACCTTGAAGAAAACAGAATCATATAAGTACATCAGGTTTCATAGAGCCAAACATTTCAAGTGCTACTCAACTGGCTTTAGATAAGCCAGTCCTTTATTAGTATATAAGTGCTCTGTTAATAAATCTATCGCTCGAAGTGGAGTCGAAAGAGAAGAGTTTTCAGTTTGCGCCGGAAGATGTGCAAGCTATCTGCTGTCCTGATGTCAATGGGGAGCTCATTCCACCATCTTGGAGCCAGGACAGCAAACCCACGTGTTTTTGCTGATGGGAACTTGGGTCCCCCTCGCAGCGAGGGCGCAGCGAGCTGTTTGGCTGATGCAGAGCGTAGTGCACGCGCTGGGGTGTACGGTTTAACCATGTCCTGGATGTACGAAGGGCCAGATCCATTCGCAGCATGGTAAGCAAGTACCAGTGTCTTGAAGTGGATTCTAGCAGTTACCGGAAGCCAGTGAAGGGAGCGTAGGAGCGGAGTAGTGTGGGAAAATTTAGGAAGGTTGAAGACCAGATGAGCCGCTGCATTCTGGGTGAGCTGCAGAGGTCGGATGGCACATGCAGGTAGACCAGCCAGGAGGGAGTTGCAGTAGTCTAGGCGTGAGATGACGAGAGCCTGGACCAGAACCTGAGTCGCTTTCTGTGTCAGCTGGGGACGTATCTTCCTGATGTTGTAAAGCGTGTATCTGCAGCAACGGGTTGTAGCAGCGATGTTTGCAGTGAAGGACAGGTTGTTATCTAGGGAATCTAAGATATGTTTTAAATGTTTTAATTTCAGAGAGCCTTCATGAAGTGATGACACATACATGATCAGCCATACAGATATAAAGATCAGAGGATATATGATGCTATAAAGCTGAAAACGAAGCCATTTTCTTCTTTCCGTTTCCCTATATAGCGACACAGCTATACTTAACCACATGCAGGTGTGTTTTTGGCACGGGCAGCGAGCTGGCAGGTGTGTTTGCTATTACAATGTGATAATGTCTATCATTACAGCACAGTAAGAACAGGCGTGTTAGCAGGAGGCTGGGACCGAGAGGAAAGCAATAATGCTTTTATCAGGATGTGAGCGCACCACCGGCATTCCTGCCCCTTAAGAGTCATAAACACACACACACCCATCCGAACAGTATAAGAGACATACGACTCACTCAAATTAGCACCCTGGTGGTTTAAATTTAGCTCCAAATGATCCCTTTAGAGGGAATATGTGCAGTGAATAAATGCCCATTACAGATTACAGTCATTTCATGGAAGGAGGAAAGTGCAAGTCAGAGGTTGAGACTATAATTACTTATAGATAAAGTGCACATAATGAGAAAATGCACATAAACCTAAGCTGTATTAAAACTAGTGATTCTTAAATAAATAATTACAGGAAAGGGTTTATACTTTTTAAATCTATACCACATTTTATTTCTACAATTGACAGAGATGAAATGCTCACAGACACACCACACACACACACACACACACACACACACACACACACACACACACACACACACACACACACACACACACACACACACACACACACACACGGAGATCCAGGTAAATATTTTCTAAGGCTTGATCTTCATTTCTGCTGCCTCACCATCTGGCGCAAATCCATCACAGCTTTTCAGCACCGCCTTGGGTGTTGTAAACATAACCTCACGGATGTGCACACAGCCACACTCACACACACCCCTTTAAATCAATATACTTGTGAGGGCTTTCACTGACCATGTTAACTTTGCCTCATGAGCAACTTTAACCTATACACCTGATTCTGACTCTACCTTAAATCCTTGAACCAACACCTAACCCTTAGGGTGAATGCGATGATCAGCAAAATGTCATCATGTTTTTATAATTGCAAGCACATTCATTTGTGTATACCTTCCAAAAAACGTACTTACTTCTAAACAACTTTAAGACGTGTATTGCAGTCACTTTCTGTGGCAATGCTCCAAAGAAATCCTTATTTTTCTGAAGTGGAGTTTTAATGACTGGACTAGGGGCCAAAACAATAATATGGCATGATAAGCTCTGACTACAGTTGGAGATAACAGCAAAAAGTGTTGCTTCTTATTATATCTATGGTAATGATGATGGTGATAATTGCTATTGTTTAAACCCTGATTGTCTTTGCATTAATATTTAAGTGGGTGTTATTTCACACTCTATGAACTCTTAGCAGCTTTGTGTGTAGCTGTAATGTTTTCAAAGTCATCATGCACTTAAAATAGTTATATATCTTTGATGCTTAACCACAGAATATGACAATTCAAGGATTTGTCCCATATTTGTACTTTCATAACGCTCTGTCTTTTCTCTCTGTATGTGTGTTAGTTAAGTACTACTCTAATGTGTGTGTGTGTGTGTGTGTGTGTGTGTGTGTGTGTGTGTGTGTGTGTGTGTGTGTGTGTGTGTGTGTGTGTGTGTGTGTGTGTGTGTGTGTGTGTGTGTGTGTGTGTGTGTGTGTGTGTGTGTTAGAGCAATGTACCAGATGTTGTTTTTTAGTGAAGAGGAGACCAGCCTCTCATGACTAGTTGTAAAAAAGAGAGTTGTTACAACACTGTTGTGGTAACATGCTGTTTATATTAAGGCTATGGCAGTGAAGACACATCTGTTTAAAAACTGACTTAGGTTCCTTTTATTTTGGATTCATGCATTTTAATTAATGGATTTAATAATATGTATTTTTGGTAAGAAGCTATAAATAAGAACAACTTTGTAACTGTCTGCTGTCCACTTCAACCATGGCAATTACTTTTTGCTAGCTGTTTTAAGCTAGCTCTTTACAATGTGATAGTGTGAAAAATATAAATGTGTAAAAGTGTTAACCTTTGCAACATCTTTGGGATGTTTGTAACCCTTTGGATGCCTTCACAAAATTAAGATAATTGTTAAGAAATTGCTTAATTATTGAGCTGTCAATGCTTTATATGGCTTATTTATGAGTGTCACATTCAGGGTTCGATTGGCAACAAAAAAACTAAAAATGTACCCTGTCAATATCCGTTGGGAAATACATACATGTAGGTCATTCTCCGAAAGACACAACCAAGGAAAATGTGGTAATGGACTCTGCAGACATACCCCAAAACTGGAAGGACAGTTTTCCTTGTTGCGACAGACATTTTTTGAGTTTCTGTCTGAGGCCCTGCTCAACTTATTCGACAGGGATGAAAATCAAGAGATGTCATCGCAGATGGTATTGCAGTTAAATGAAATCCTCCACACCACTATGTTTTTTCCTTGTCTGTCTACCTGCAGCCATAAGGAGGCTGATAGTAGGATGTTACTCCATGTTTCACATGCTGCAATTCATGGCTATGAGAAGATATTGATTTGCTCTGTTGATTCAGGTGCTAGCTGTTCTGTGTTGCAAAGTCTTAGAGAAGGGTATGAAGTTGGACTTGCGTTCATAGCAGGCAAAAATGTCAGACACTTTACAGTAAATGAGGGTTTAAAGGGTCTTGGATCTGAAAAGGCATGTGCACACCCAATGATCCAAACTCTATGTGGGTGTGCCACTGAAAATAAGAGGTTTGTGATGTTGCTCTATGATATAATCAGTATAGCACCAGTATAGCCTCAAAGAAAGAAAGTATAAATAATATTTAACCAACCAGTACCTCTCTGGAACAAGGGAGAGCAACTTAATAGGATGATATGTACGGTAAATACTGTTATGCTTGCTCAGGGCTGTCTCTGTATGAAGAGGAGTGTGAGCAGAGACGTGCACACATAGACTCTAGGTAGTGCTTGAGCACCTGCCCGTTTTGCCCTCTTGACAGCAATGTGCCCTTTTGAAAGTTCTTTTTTTTTGTTTTTTGTATGGTAACATCGATCAATTCTGGATTAAAAGCTTCTAATATATACAACAATGCCCCAAATGCGCGTTGTAATTTTGTCAGACATCCCCACACGTGCCCCGCGGCACTCCCATACGTGCTCTGGCTGCAAGCCCCTCCCTTCCCTGCTCTCAATGTGAACGCGCAGCGCGCAGAGCTGACAGTCAGACAGGCCACGGCGGGTGTGTGGTGCAGCAGCACGCAGCAACACGATTAAAAGTGCCCTAGTGACGACCAAGTAAGTAACCACCAGGTAACAAATACAACGAGTGTATTGTTGAATCCCCTAAATCAGATGCCAAACTAAACTATACAGGGTTCGTACGGTCATTGAAAACCTGGAAAAGTCATGGAAATTCAAAATGCAAATTCCAGGCCCTGGAAAAGTTATGGAAAACAATATTTTTCCCAAAGTTTTGGAAAAGTCATGGAAATGTAACAAGTTGCGTCAAATATAATTTACATTTTATCTAATCGCCGAAATAATCTGCGGTCGCGAGCTGTTATGTGCCATCATGACGCGCATGGTGTTCTTTTTTAATATATGAAGCGCGAGCTGTGTGCTCGAGTCTTCTTGCCTGTCGGGCCGGCTGAACTCTGCTGCTCCGGGATGAGGGTCAGCTACAGTATCTACGGTGTGTTCGTTAACTGTGCGGAGTCACTGTGGCACAGACTGCACCGCTGGTGAACAGCTGTTAGAACGGGCCGTTCAGGTGTTCAGAGCAGAGCGGCAGAGCGTGATGTGAACTGAAAAGTTTTTCTGTCGCAATATCATTGTCACTATCTGCTAACGTTAGCTTTAGCCTTCGTTTTCTAATAGTTTTTTTCATAGGCTATAAACAGAGGTGGTATAAGTATAGAGATTGTAGGCTACTAGAGTAAAAGTAGAAGTATACTCAGATCTTGTACTTTAGTAGAAGTACTCAGATCTTGTACTTAATAAAAGTAGAAGTACTCAGATCTTGTTCTTGAGTAAAAGTAGAAGTACTCAGATCTTGTACTTGAGTAAAAGTAGAAGTACTCAGATCTTGTACTTGAGTAAAAGTAGAAGTACCAGAGTGTAGGAATACTCTGTTACAGTAAAAATCCTGCATTCAAAATGTTCCTCAAGTGAAAGTAGAAAAGTATTATAAAAATACTAAGAGGCATGAAAATACATTTTCAAAATGCTCAACAGTGCTGCCAAAATTATAAACTGACTGCTACACAATTAAAATAAATGCTTTTATATATTTCTATTAGATGTAACTCTTTGGCGTTTCTGTTATTATTACCTGCTGCTTTAGTTGTTCTGACTGCTAAAATCCTCTGTTATTCCTAATTTTAAAGCCGATATTCCGTGGGGTCGGGGGGCTCGGATCCTTGTCACATTTTTCATACCTGATGAGTTTGCATCCCTGACTACAGTTGCTTTAGCATGTAGAAGCTAGTAAGCCTACTATTTGATTTGTTTTAGATAGGCATCTGCATCAGACAGCATATGGTTATTGAAATAAATATATATGCAATTACGACATACATTATTGTGCCTTTAATACATCTCACACTACTAAAGGCAGCCGGCGGTTCCACCAGGGGCGTCAATCCCGGGGGGGGGGGGGTGGGGGGGGGGGGGGGGGGGGGGGGGATTTCGTCCCCCTCTTAATTTCAGATTGGACCCCCCTAAGTCATTTAGAATAATACAAATAAATGTTAAAATAATAAAAATGTGATAATAAATCAGTAAATCAGGCAAAAATAAGAATTTAAATAACATAACCCTAACCTAACCCTAACCCTAAAACCGAAATAAAGTAACCAAAAACCGAAAAAGAAACTAACCAAAAATCCGCCATTATCCGGCAAATTTTTTGCGCACAATTTCGGAGCGCACAATTTCGGCGCGACCGCCACGACGACTCAGAAGGTGCCCTTTTTTTTCTCTTGAGCACCTGCCCCTATAAATGTCTGTGCACGCCACTGAGTGTGAGAAAGTGTAAACAATGTGCGGGTATGTCAAATTTAGTTAGCGTTATTGTTTTTTAAATCGGATGACAATTGTTTAACCTTTGTTCTCAACATCCTGCTTCCTTAGATTGTGTTACATTAAATAACTCAGCCACTTGTTCTGTAACAAACTTTATATACATATATTAATTTAAAACCCCCATCTTTAGGAGTCATAAGATCAGAATTGTGCAGAATCGTTTGACATATTTAGCGCTTATTTTGCAACTAATTTGGAAATTGGACACCAAAATGGGAGAACCTGAGTTCTATATATTTTCATAACAAATGAACCAAAACGGTGTTAAATGCGCTGCGTATGATTGCAAAATGCAGAGATGTTAGCTGATGCTATCTAAACTTAGATGCCTAACTATACTGACACCAGGCAAAAGAGATTTATTTGATAACTTAGCAACTTTTATTTCGGACCTTTAGTTGACAAAGCATTTGATTGGATTTTATAATTTACTCCTTACAAACCCTAACCTGGTTAGCATGCTATTTGTAGCATCTAGCTCAAATCACAGAGCCGCTCCCGAAGCTGTAGACCCGTAATCTTGTTAAAGGGTGCCTTATTAAAAAGTGTTACAACATAACTGAATTGAACTTTATTGCAATAAAGATAATTGGCTACAGCAACATGTGTGCATACAAACATGCAGACATATGAGACACAGATCTATTTATGGATTTATCCCTGCCCTATTGAGAAAACAAGCCAATTATTTACACTGCTGTCAAATCACCTCTATATCTGTTACCGGCTGGTTCCTGCTCTGCAACACGCCAATCTGCGCTGAAGCGTCTCTCTATCTGGTCAAACTATTTTCACTACAGCATAAACACTTAAGATTAGGAAGGAATCTGATTTGTGGCTCCAGCCAGGCAGTTGTTTGTCCAGTGATGTCACCGAAAGACTCTCTCTGGGATTGGTTTGTCCCACAAGAAGGGATTATTATTATGTTGGCTAATATTCAAGGGGATCAAGTTTTGCTTATGACTGCTAGTCATAATCTCTAAAAGCAACCTCACCCACACATGTCTCACACTGCAAACTAGACTAAAGTTCTTCTCTCAGACAAATACACAAACAGCACAAATACAGGCACACACACAATTTTTTCCCTCCATCTCACACTATCTTTTTTTTGCTCTCCTTCACACGCAGACTGACACACATCGCTGTTTCTCACAGTCTGGACTTGCTTTTGTTTGATTTACTCAGTGACCTCTGACCCTAGCTGGACTGAGCTGGATGAACCCTGGGCCATGCTGCGGCTCCGACAGTTCATTTCCAACAAAACCCCATGCATGTGTGTGTGTTTGCATTTCAACATACTCATCTTCACAAGATATAAATTCCAGTTTTACTCTGCGGTCCAAAAAGCGAAAGTGTTATAATGTGCCTTTGATATTTCGAAAGTGCCTGACAAATAAATCGTGTTTTTTTACCACATAGCATCTGTTAAAAAGCTGCACCTGTGCGACCCACTGTTCCTAAAAAAGTTAAGCTAAATGAAGTTGCCTTCGTGTGCATATGAAACCCTCTTGGTAGCACTACACTTGTAATTCCAGTGTTTTACAAGCTATCAACTGACCTTTTGGCGCATTTTCCTGTTTTTGTGAAGCTCAAATAAATTAAAGATGGCAACAGTTATGTGACTCCTTCCGACCTTAGCCTGTATAAATACCCACTTATGAGTCCGAGTGAACATCAGGGAGAAAGGAAAGAGCTGTGTTCACTCAATCAAGATGACTATTTAATTACTTTTAAAAGTACCGTTAACATAGAGAATATTGCAGTAGCTTTCTATTTAAAAGATACATTTAATTGAAAGTGACTTTAAATTTGACTGAGTTCCTTTGTGGTCCACTTTTTCCCACTTGTTTTTAAAACCACATCTTTAGGTCTCCATCTGTCTTATGTTAGATGATGGATTTCTAGGCATTTTCATGGTGGTCGAAACCAAATGTGATAATCACTTTGTTTTCACATTCATACCATCAGAGGACTTACATTTTAACTGATGTTAAAGCTTTGGATGTAATACTCATACATCTTTCCTTAATAATCCGCCTCAATCTATGTTTTGCTTCGATCTGTGAAAAGCTGAAACAAAACTATGTGGTGATAGATATATATCCTCCCTGACTGTAAGACATATCTAAATCTGCAGTGAATACATCTGTCATCCCTTATTCGAATGGATCAAGAAGAAATCTTTTGTTGTCATACTTCTTTGATGGCTCCTCTTAAAGTCGTAGCTGGGGTATTTTTCTCAACTCATCTTTTAAGGCGGTCCATTGCTCTGAGTTTTTAAACAGATGTGGGATTCCCAATGTTAACTCCCTGACGTGCAGTGCCTAAATATGGAGATAATAAAGACTGAAAACAGCCTGGAACTGTGCAAAGCCATCAAAAACAAAAAAGAGAAGTGATGGATGTTGTCACCTTTGGAAAGAGCTATGCTAGTTCTTCTGCTAAGCTAAGCTAACCAGCTGCTGGCTTGAGGCCATTTTTTTGTGCAAGTCAAACAAAGAAGATATCATTTTCCCCTTGATAACAACTACGTATACAAAGATTACATTTATCTATAACTTGCCTTCTTTTATAAAAATAAGTTTAAATGACTCATTAAGGCGTAGTTGCATTGAGTGACAGATGGCTGTTGCTAGCTAAATTTCTGTTTTGAGATGGCTGACTTTCCAGGATAAACTAGGCTTGTCGCAACACTATTAACTGTTACAGCAACATAGTAACACACTTCTTAAGCTGTGTTATTAGGTTAGCTATTGTTCTTGTTGTGCAACACGTTAAACGGCTCAATCCCTTGTTCTCAGTTCCCTTTAAGCTGTTGATCAGGAAGTGGACTGAATGTTTTTCGGGTTTTCCAGCTAGTGACCTGAAAGACAGCGGGAGATGGGGGAGGTATGTGTTACAGTGCAATAGCCGGTAAATCTCTTTGCAGTAACCACACCAGAGCAGTGAGCACATGCTTATAGAGGGAGGCTAATCAGCTTTCTTCAGATGGGCTAATGTCCTTACAGTGGCCGAGAGGGGGGCCTATATTTAGCGTCCACTCTCTCCCTCTTAACAACGGATAACATTGGTCCTGTTCTCCTTTTTTATAGCTCATCTCTGCTTAAAATCGCCTAGAAGAACATGCAGACAAAGATACACGAAATGAGTGAGGAAAACAAATCAGAAGGGAAAGAAAATATGACACTACTAGACTTGCACGTAGCAGATTTTTGAAAGAATGGTATTCAAAGAAATGAAGTAGAAGCTGAAAATAAAGAAGAAAGAGAAAGGATTACAAACAGACAGACAGGCGGCAGATTGAAAAAGAAATAAAAGAGTCTAGGAAAATATCCTTTCTCAATGACAGCAGGGAAAGTGACATCTGGAGGCAGAGGCCTGCGGGCATTAGAGTAATGCAGACCTGAAGCAAATCTACTCAATCAGTTACCATGTGTCTCTGGACACCAAGGCTCTGCTGGTACTGAGGTCTGTGCATACGGTTGACATTTACCCGCTTACCTGTGTTACAAATACACTTACATTTGATGAAGTCTGCAAGCGCTGCCTTGACGGCGGTTGACGCTCGTTGTGACATCTCTTGGAGGGGAACCCGTTAATTTTAGCTTTCACTGGCAGCAGCTGTGGTGCTCGTCAGGATTGTGCGGGCAATTTGGGACGTTGACCTGAAGAAGACTTTTGCTCTATCTGTAACACCTTGGCACAACACTTAAATGCCAGAGCTACTTATCTGTAATGAAGTTAAATAAGGATAAAACCTTGTAAAAACATCATTAGGGCCAGAGCGCGAGAGCGCTAGGACCCAACGGCGTCCTAGCACGAAGTGCGAGGAACCTATTGTTATCCTACATATTATTATTTTTCCCGTTCTTAGAACCCTGTTTTGAGCGCTTTAAGACGCTTCCAAAGTTTTATAATTTTGCACAGACGCCAGGACCGATGACAAATTTGATATTCTGGAGTCAATGGGTTCAAATTGTCAAACACATTTTTTTTTAATTAGAAACAAAACAGTGAAATATTCACTCAAAACAGTGAAATATTCACTTAAATTTCCATTTTTAGTTTTTCGACACCAAACTTAATATACAGCATCGGTGGAGGTTCACACACATTACCCTAGGCCCTAGGAAATGAGCATATTCAGTCGATAAATATGGCCGCCATTAATCAAAACGTATTTGCAAAAAGGCGGGGCTTAGAAATAAATGCTCATAACTCATCAACAATGTATCCAAATATCACAGATTTTGGTGGATAGGTTCAGTCTGTCTTGGGGAATAGGCACACGAAAGCATTTTCATTTTGGACTATATGGTGCGCCAAAAACACCACAAATGTATAACTCAAGAACGGATGGACAAAATACTTCTTTTTTTTATAGACATACTCTGGAGGTGAGTATGAACTGAGAGTTAAAGTGTCGCGACGAATGACGAATGTCATAATCACAACGGGAACAATTTGCAGAGCTCTGCTTCGTTGACATAAGTCCAGCCATGCGTCACGCCTCTTTTAAACATCACTGTTGGCTGAAATCGACTCCGGAGAATACATCAGTGTACCCTCGGTTATAGCTCCTCCAGAGAGACTCCTCTCTCCTCTAAATCAGTGTATCCTTGGTTACGGCTCTCCTCCAGACAGCCTCCTTGATAATCGTTCCTCGACGAGCCTTTAGAGAAATGTGTTTTCCTTCGAGACGGCGCACCGACATCCGTTTCCGGGTCGCTGCCGGAGGACCGAGGTGTCGAGGACGTGAAAATTAGAGAACTGACAAACGGCTAATTTCTGAGGACTCGTGTGCATCGACTTGACGCCGGGACGACCGGCTACCCTCCCCGACAGGCGCATTCTTTCACACACACATACGGGTATTGGGCCGAGGGCAACACCGTACTTCCGGTATCCGCCGTTTTACGCGAGGTGCAAGCAGGCCAAGGGTTTAGCCGTACACCGTCTAGGTGTTGCTAAGCTTCCTGTACTGAATATCATAGTCTATTGCCTTAATCAATATCTAGTCAACTCTAAAATACCACATATATGCAATGGCATGATAATATTATTGTGACAAGTGGGGTATTCACCTGGTGTTTCCAGAAATTAGATGTAGATGCAGCCAAAATCGACGCAGTCTGTAAGGGCAATCCGACAACCCACACAGCTCTAGTTTATGCTGGTAACGACCTAGAGCACACCCCTCAAGTCCAGAGATGTAATCCGAAGACATGCAGCGATTTCTTCGGTCGTTAATTCAGAAAAAAAACCTAGTGCGCTCTGCCTTGCTACGTTAGCTAGCTGTTTATATTTGCACTTCCAGGATATTTGCACCTCCATGAAAATGGCGTATTTATATATATATATATATGGCGCGTGTTGCATTGTGGGTAGCTCGTGACGTCACTGTGTGTGAAAGAATAGACGCGTGGGCCTGCTCATCACTGCGCGCACGTCTGTGACCGCAGTTTTAATTCAAATTGTTATTGTAGCAGGTACTGTTTCTGAGTCAAAAACCGAACTGAACAACTCTTGTCTGGTTTTTTGTTTTTAATTCTCAAGTTGATCAACTTGAACACACTTATCAGATCATTATTTTCATGTCCACAAAGGGCGGAAGTTTAAAAACACGTAAAACAGTGTAACAATCTCTTTAAAGCAACATAAACCCATGTAAAACAGATCGGAGCACACATGTAACAAACTTAAGCTAAATATGTATCTCATCCTGTTCTGCTCTTCATCAACCCAAAAAACCCACACATTTGCATACACCACAAAGTACTCCACGACACAGCTTTGGATCTGCCAGCTACATCAGCCAAATACAAACTGTACAAAAATCGATAGAAAAATAGGAGATCTGACATGTTTGAGAGAATACGCACTTGCAAAGCAAAAAAGTTACACCAGTTATTTTCATCAATATATCAAATACATGTCTTATAGCCCTTCAAATATCTTTGTGATGGTCCTCATCTGAGCTACACACTTTTTGCATTGTTCCCCATTGTTTGGTGCTTTTCCATGCTAAGGAGTAAGAATATTTTTGAACGCTTGTATCTGAACATACAGCCCAATTTCCACACATCCCAAACAATCAAAACAAGCTGAAATGTACCTTGGCCAATATTCACTGTGCTTTAATTATCTTTGAAGCTTTTCAGGCTTCGTGTAGCACATTTCTCTACATTGTTTCTCCTCTGCTGGGCCACTTCTCTCAGGAGTTGCTCTGCTGCTACATCCTTGCACACACAATCCAACCTCCACCCCTCTGACAAACATACAGTTTGTTTTGTGCTGCAGCGGTTCTCTTTCTCTCTTAAACAAAGAAGGAACTCATGTTTTTACAGTGCACACAGCATGTCAAAATCAACTTTATATGGCATACAAAAGATGTAAAAAATTGTTGAGTTATATATTCGATAACAACAAGATATAAAATGAATAAAATAACTGCATTTAAACTTTCCAGTGTAATTTAAAATAAATGGTTGTCCCTGTTTCAGAATGATTTCATACAAAATGCTGCCCTTTTTTGTGTGTAACATTTTCTTTTTAAGTCAATGGTACCCTGTGGACCTTCTGATCACTATGGACAAATGTTTTTACCAGTAGGTCCTTTTTTGGAAAATCTTAATTCAAGCACACAAGGACACATGTGTGAGATATCCTGTTATCAATGTCACACTCTTCCAGACCAAATCTTGCTTTAGACGAAGTTAAGAAGAAGCAAACAAGGATGTGGCCAATGCAAAGAAAACAATGATCCAAGTTGGCTTTGCAAATGGTTGAGGAGGAAGAAATAGTGTGCAACACTTTTGGTGAGCCAGAATGTCAACATAACTTTTGTTTGTTTACATGGAAACTCCAGAGGGCACCTTTAAGTAAGTTCGAGTTCTATGTTTCAGTTTTCAATCAAACATGTCTCAAATGTATTTTAGCATAGACTACATGAAATGAAGATGCATTTTTGGAAATATTCATTATGGAAATTATTTAAGTAGCCATTCTGTGATAAATTGCTTTTTGGAAATCAAGCGTTCCACCTTCCCTCTTATTTTGCATTTCAATAAAACTGCAGATAAAAGCTTTCTCTCTAGTTTGCTCTCTCAGTGCCAAACTTCTTTCTCTGTACATTTCTCTTAACATTGATCTTCTATTTTACTCTCATAAGAATTTGTATTCAACCACCACCTACCCCCTCTCTCTAAAGATGATGAGATTATGTTGCTACTTCCTCTTTGGTAATCAGGATGTGAGTTTGTCAAGCAGGGCTGCAGATAAGGGCAGAACTAAACATTGTCAGAAATGATTGCAAAAGCGTTAGAGACCTTACTCATCATAGGTAAACTCTCCGTTCCACAGTACATTAATCACCTCGGAAATCAATGACTCAACCGTTCTACGATAAAGACTCATAAAGACATCTCTTCCCTTTAGGCTTGATCTAGGCACTTAAAGAAAACATGCATTGCTTCGTTGTTTTTTTTTGTTTCAGTATTCAGATGGGAATCAAAGTCAGTAAACAGTATCCAGTTCCTTTTTTGTGTTGCATTGTCTATGAAAAGGAGTTTCATACGAACAGTGTCACCTCTTGTCTGACCATAACTCGATACCAGCGCATCACGTGTGTCCTAAGCCACTCTCCCCAGCTGTATGCAAGTCTGTTTTGGTTATAATATGAAGGGAATGTGCAAGTTCCTGTCAGTCGCAACATTCTTACAAAACTCTTGTTTGCCAAGTCAACCATAGCGCTGATGAGAGGACCCTAAATGTGATGGGTCAGCCTCTCTCTCGTTGGCATCCCTCCCTGTGTGCTCAGCTTCTCCTACTGTGGCACCTTGACCCAAGGAAAAGCCTGTCTCTGGCCCACTGCCTCAATCCAGGTTCCTTGTCCTCATTTCCCCTGCTTCCTTTATTCCCTTTTTTGTATCTGTCAAATTATGTCCCATGTCCTTTTCTCATTTCCCTCAATTTCTAATCTCAAGGAGCAGTTTAAAATGCATCCCTCTTTAAGGAGTTGGTTCCAAAAGTTCCAAAGTTTAGTTACACGGCAACCAGGTGGCGTACATGGGATGGTGCTGAGGAGGAATGTACCGGTGGGAAGGCGAGGGAGGACAGTGGTACATGGGCTGAACCTGCGCTATGTAATAGTTGCTGAAGTTGCCGTCTGACACATAAGGAGCCGGCTGGTAGAAGCAGGTGACGTTGGCGGCGTTTGGGATGGCGTTCTGCTCGGCCAGGACGCGCAACGCCAGCGACGATATTAGGCTGAGCGTCTGGCGCCTCTCATGGCCCATCAGACACACCGTGCTCTCCTGCACCACTTCGTACAGCGTGGCCAGATAGTCGTACTTCCTGTCCTCCAGGTCCACAAAGTGGTTCTGCAGATAAGACTCCAGCTTCCTTCTTTGCTCGCTGACATCGGGAAAGTCTATGAAGAAGCGCGAGCACATGTAGCGCTGCAGCAGTTTCATCTCAGGTTCAGAGGCTGCGCGGAAACCCCGCACCAGCAAGTGGCAGTACTTCAGCAGACCCCCGCCTCGAATCTCCTCTGGGCTCCTGGTGCAGATGAGGCGCTTGCGCAGGTGGTCGAGGGCGGTGGGGAAGTCGCCGTAGACGCTCTCCCCGAGGATTGTAGGGTGGAAAGTGGCAGCCATGGGGTGCTCCGAGCACTCGTAGAAAAGGAGAAGTGAGTCCAGGCGGATCTGGAAGGAGTCCACGCTGAACTCAAACTGCCGTCGAAGAGAGTCCACAAATTTGAGCTCCACGTTCTTGCCACGGTTGTTGGAGAGGGAGATGAGACTCCAGCGGTCCGAGTCATTGCACACTTTCACCATCTTTTGCACATAGGCCTCCTAAAACAAGGCACAAGGGAATTGTTAGGAGTTTTTACAAACTAAATAATGCACCAAAGTTTAAAGACAGTTGGTTCCAAAAACATTGTTGGAGTTAATCGGTACACAAAGATAGATTTAACTGCCATATCATCCTGAATCAGAGCAAATGCATAATTATCAATATAAACTGTTGCACAGTTTTCAGACACATTCCTCGTTTTATTCCTATTTACACACAATCATTTAATGATAAGAGGTCAATAAATATGTTATTCCAACTTTATGGGCAACAGTGTATAACAAACTTCAAAACATGTGTTAATGTGTTTGTCTATATTCAAGTCCTGAAGACTACTCCAATATAATCAAAGCAAATTAAAGGCCACAATGATGAATGTGAGATTTTCTTTTTTCCATCACACAGGCCTATACTTCTTTCCCTGTGTTTATCTCTTTTGTTCCTCCTTTTGCAGCTGGTGTAATAAGGTGTTAGTGCATCAACATAAACATGCTTTTCTTATTCTTCTAAAGACCACTCATGTACCCATGGTGGTGTTTAAGCACTGTGGGTGTTACATTGAGATCCTCTGAATAAAACATGTGAACAAAAACAGGATTACTTTGATCAGGCTTCAACAATAGGACATTAATGCTATTTGCAGTAGATAGAAATCTTGGATTTGGTCTGTTAGTAATGATGTTTTGCTTATCACATCTGTTAGTGGGCCATTAGTAGCTAGGTCAGTCCTCAGTATCCAGGTAACTGAGGCCAGACTTATTAATGTGGATCCAACTACAATTGGATTAGACAGAATCCTCTTTGAATTGGAAACAGACCTTTTTACTATTTCAGGGCTTATGTATCTGTGCAGATTGCATGTATTCAGGTCAGATCTAAATCTTTTTTGTGTACGATTTATTTACAGTACATTTAAGTGCATTTACAAAAAGAAAATGCATGTGACTGCAGCAGTGTTTACTGTGTAAATAAATGCGAAAGGAAAATATATAATGATGTGCATATTCTGTCAGGTTTGATAATCATATGATCTACATATATGAGCCACGTTAAATATAGGCCTACCTTTAAAGTCACTGGTGTGATCTTTTCTTTATTCACCCCCTCGGGCAGGAAGTCCAGAAGAGAGTCCAGCACAATATCTTTCACTATCTGAAACTCCATCTCTGATTTCAGGTCAGCGCAGAATATTAAGTCCAAATCTTTCCAGCCCAGACCGCTGTCCTCGTGCAAGACGTAGCTAGCCGCAGAAACCGTTCAGCCGCACCTCCCGGACATGGATTCGCTTCTCCTCCATGCGGCTCCGGACCACCTTGACGATATCCCGGGGCTTCACCTCCAGAGTAGGGAAGCTCCAGCGGCCGTGGATGGGGATGGAGCTGGTGAGGATGGTGTCCAGCCGCTGCACCTGCTCCCAATTGAGCACACTGAGGTTGATGCTCTCTCCGTCCGAACAGCTGTCAACACTATCAACACTTTCGTTCATGTTGAGAAGAGGTAGACCGAATGATGTAGAAACGTGCCACTAACTCCTACTGGAGCTTTGGGAGCTAATGAGTATCATAACATCAAGATTCTGGATGAAACATAGTCTGCGCGTGGCGGAAAGAACTAGTTAGACGGTGTCCTAACTTCTTACATAAAGTCTGCAGTCCAGACACATTCAATGTATTAGCTTCCCAGCCGTAAGGCTTAGTCACCGTCCAGCATCTGCTGCTACACTGCGCGCTCCGCTCCGGTTCGGTCGCCAAACTCTAAAAACATCAACTGCAAACGTTTGAACAATTATTCTTCTCAGTGTCAGTTTCTCATTTTGTCCCAAAGGCACACAAACGCATCCATTGCAAGCATGACAACGTTTCTTCCAGCGCAGAAGTTTTACTTTACCCCCTCTGACTCACTTTTACGCACGGAGTAGTGCGCGCCTCTGCTGCCTAACAACAACTTTACGAACTCGTTTAAGGACTGCTACACTTTCCCACTGCCCACCCACTTTCAGAAAGTGGTGTATGGCAGTTTCCTTTCACATTTTGTCCGTTTCTTGCTCGTTGGTACTGTGTGGTGTGCCACCGAGGTCCCACTCCACAGCTGCAGGAGAAGTTGTGAACAAAGCGCTTCCCGTCTGAGAGGCGTTTGGGCGGGGTGGTTTGATTGACAGCCCACACCTACTAATAGCTGCAGCCGCTTCCCATACTTTGAGTTGCTGCAAGCCCAGGGAGGCGTGTCTGGAGAATGGGCGTTACACCAACAAATGAGACACATTGGACCCACTATGTATCGATGTATCGACACTCCATCCTCTCCAAACTAGCCATACATATGGGTGCTCCCCTTTCTGTTCCAAATTGTTACGTTTGATCATTGAAGTAATGATAAACATGCTTAGATATCAGCTTAATTTACCAATAGATGCCCAATATTTGATGTCTGGAATAAATTTTAACTTGGTACAATAATGGCCAGTAAACAGAAAGGGTTGCTCAAGCTGCTGCTTAATTACAATTACTGTAAATTATTTCACTATTATATGACATTTCCTTAAGTGATCATTCACAGGAGAGGAAGGGGGATGTACATACAGCCACATTCCCCTAGGTCTTTTTTTTTTTAACCCACTATCATTTGGCCCTGCATACATTTATGTGCATCAATCCGGGACTACTACACACTTTTACAGGTACATTACTTGTATACAGTATATATCCAATGTAATATACATTTATAAATAAATGTAAAAAAGGTCTGTGTTCGGTGCATGTTTGCAATGAACTCCCCTGATGTTTAGGATGTAGACAGTCTGTCAGTAGGGTATAGGCCATATACAGTTCTATTAAGAATCTATCAGTACAAAGCTTGGCACGGATATCTGCGTCACTGCAGACGAGCCCATAAACCAGCTTACCGCAGATTACCCTGTATGTGCTGTGACACACACATTTACACACAGGCATGCATAGAAACACATGCATATACATATAATTCAATGCTTATGCCCCTTAGCTTAAAAGTATTATCACTGCATTCTCTGTGCATCAGACCATAACACATCAATGGAAGCTTGTTTTTAATAAGCAACCTTTAGATTTCTTTCTACAAAATTACTTTGACATACTGTTGTTTGTGTGTGTATTTGTCTGGATAAAACTGAATCTGATAGCACTTTATTCATCAAGCATTCCAGCAATTAATACCGAGATATCAAATGAAACACTATTATGTACAAATATGGCCTATAAGTCAAATTTACTCTGACATGTTAAAGGCTTTTAAGAGTGTTTTTTTTTCTTCTGACGTTACTAAGTTTGTGTTAATCAAATGTTAATCAAAAATGACTATTAGTTCAATATTGAACCTAAAACTTTATTCATGCCACGGTACAGAGTACATGTTGTGTCAACAGATTGACTGAGTTGTAAGTGTCACTAAACTTTCCCCATTCACCAAGGGGCTCAATGTCAGGCTTACTGCTGGGGATGCTTACCGTGAATCTTCTCTTTACCTGACCTGTCAAGTGGATGACACCTTGATTTTCTAATTTCTGACGACATTAGAGGATTGGCAAGGGGATTTCAGACAGACCCCTTGTTTGGCTGCCAAAGCAATTGCCAAGCGGAAACAATTGTGTTAGTTTTTGTAAATGAGCTGAATGTGCCTACATCCCTCTTTATGCACGTATGCAGGATTGTCAATTAAATTAAGTTTGTTGAAAGTGTTGTGTACACTTAGTTAACTCACCACTCGGTCTATGGCCACCTCTCTTCTGACCACATCATTCCTTCCCTGTGTCCTATCCCATCCCACTCTTCTACTTTTTTAGCTGAGCCTCTTTTCCATCCACTTTTCTTTCATTCCCACACGTAGAAGTTCATTATGAGATTACAGTGAGCCCGTTAGCTGAATGGCCTCTGCTCTCTTGCTGCTGCCTTTTCCCCTCTCACTCCTTAACACCGTCAACTATTTTTATTCTTTGGTCTGGATTTCAATTAGAAGGGAAAACTATCTGTCTTTGAGGCCATATTGACTGAATGCCCTCTTCCTTAGGCCAATTAGCAAAAACGTCTTTATTTGTTCTAAAGTAGCAGACTTGGGAGTACAATTCATTAAAGGGAATATGATCAGCTTTTGTTAATATCGGTAGAGGGTAACAGTATCCATTTTTAAGGGCTAAAAAATACTAAAACCACCCCCACATTTCCTATACACTGGCTTCCACTTTTCCACTTAATATTGAATTCAAGCCCTGGTGTTTGTGTACAAAGTTGCTAACAAGGACGTGTTTCAAAATAACATTCAGCAAAAAAAAATCAGACCTAAATCAAATATCATGATCAGACATACAAACCTAGCTAACCTCAGTTTACTTGAGCGAATGCTAGAAGAGATTGGCGAGGTAGCTAGCTGTGAAGAGCAACTAGTGGTTAGCTAGTTTGTGAAGATGCTAATGTTAGCTGGTTACATTTTTGCTACCTATTTTATGTCAACTGGGTCGTTCAGTGCATTGTTGAAAAATTGTTTTGCTGTTAAAGTTGAGCCAGATTGCATACACAGTGAGAAGTTCTGCTAATAAAGTGGCTAGTTAGCAACACCTGTTGGTCAGCTGACAGACTGGACCTGGGTTACTGTTTGTGTCAACCTGTTAGCACAGATTAATTGATGTTTGCATAACTAGATATATATCTGCCTCACCTTAAAGGACCATTTTGTAGGATTTAGGTTGATCTATTAGCATGTGATACAGAATATCATATTTATTTCTACCTTTTCATTTGTGTATAATCATCTGAAACTGAGAACCTGCAAACTCACAGTTATTTCCCACTATAATTATAATTATTTTGTTATTCTAAATGGTGGCACAATTAGCATTATAAATTCATTTACAATCTCATTTAATCATGATATATTTGAGATGGAAAGGATCAGCAAAGTGCATTATTAAGAATATATTATATATATATATATATATATATATATATAACAGCTTAATTATTTAAGAGAGGTACAGGAGGGATCGGTATTGTGATTCAAGGTTGCGGTAAATGAAAAATGATATTGCGATTTGAAGTATTGAAGTTGATACACTTGCACTTTTGCAGTAAAAATGAATCTGCTACAGACCTTCCTGTTCCTTCTACTGTACTATGCAAGAAACTTAACATTTTCAGCCCATGTAAAGCAGTAGCTAATTTAGCTAATGACACTTCATGCTGGACGAACCTTAATATTAGGCCTATTTCCAATCAGTTTTAACCCTGACCTCAGTAAGAGCCCTTTGCTGAGTAGTAGTGTAAGCCCCCACTAAACTCTTCCACAGCCGCTAACGAGATTCTCTGACGTGCTCTGCGCTGTAAGCCATACTGCAGCGCTCCAAAGTGCTCCGTGTGGGAGTATGTTAATGGAACATTTACACTGTGAGAATATCTTGTTTAAAAAAAGGGTAGTGAAGATGGTGGCTTTCCATATCACTTTTCTTCACCAAAACATAAAGGAACACACACAGTTTTGCAAATGTTCACATTGTTAAATTTAACATCTGCAAAATGTTCTTTCTCACTAATAAAAAACGCATATGATCATTTTCAGACAATGCATTCATTCAGATGTGTGTTGCTCAAAACAAAACACACATATTGTCCATGAGAAAATGTTTATACAAGTCTTAGCACTCCTAAGGTTTACAAGTTGTTTACAATTGAATGATCTCAGAGCATATATTGTAGAAAAACACTGTGTGAACCGAACTCAGTATTTGAAAGAAGCCCCAGAGACAGCCTCTCTGCCAATGTGTTTCGCCATTTTGGTATCAGACTGTTCTGCGTTATCGACCAGTCATGACTTAAGGCAGTAAACTGCTGTGACAAGATAAACAGGAAGCAAATTGTTCTATCTGTGACTCAGCTTCCTGTTTGATGCGGTAGCTGGAGATGTCAAGACCACATTGATATCTGCGCTGATCTGCTGCCCCATGTAAACAGACATATGCACAGACACACATTATGGATGTCTCCTGGCTGTGACCTTAAATTAGTTTTATGGGCACTAAACCACAAGTGGTTATTGAACCTGAGCGGTCCAGGGATTATTGACAGGATAGGAAAGCACGAAAAATCAGGAGCATTCATTTCTGCCCGTCTCAGATATTTATTGATTCATTAAAAAAGACATATTGGAACAAAAACAGGGAGACATCAGTCTTGAGTTGAACTGGTTACAATTGGTTTGTGGGCCCCTGAACTCCAAGGCCCAAATGCTCCTGTTTTAAATTATTGTGCCATTTTCTAAATATGTATTCCTTGCATGATGTTTCAAAAAGGGTTCCTGTGTCAATATCTACCCTTAATGCATTCATACATTCAGTTTTGTAGGTATTTGTCACAAATTCCTAAAGGAATAAGTGGAATCAAATGTTCAGGTTGTAGGATACACACATTTAAAAACGTTGATACTGTAGTTGTTGGATTCAAATATCAACCTAAGGCAGGAATTCGACAAAAGGTCCATACATTACTTTGTATAACAAATTCCAAGCAATTTTAATTGTGCACATTTTTTTCTTTGTCAGGCTTGGTGTAAGGATTTGTTAGATCTAAATGTTGCACAATTAAAATGTAAGGGTGCTGGTTGTAAGTTACTTCTGTCTGATTCTAAAGTTATTAGAATAATTGCATTTAATAAAAAAGTACATTGTAATTATAGATGGACAATTTACCTACATTTTCTTCTAGTTTCATGGAGAAGCTGGAACACCCCTCACAAGTCTCGACATAGGTCCCGCAGCATGAAAGAACTATGGTGCCATCTGCTGGATTTGACCAGGCAACCCATGTTGTAGCGAACTAACATGAGATGTGTGACTCTGCGATCACGTCCTCTGATATCTCACGAGGTGTCGCTCTTTTCATACTATTTATTTTAGAATAAATCTTTCCTCTCTTCTATTCTCTCTTTCCCACACTGCAGCTTACACTGAAACGTTAGCACATGTATTTGTACAGCTGTGTTGAGTAAACAGTGTCATCCAAGAGCCAAGTTAGGTCATCTTATCCTTTAATGTGGTTTATTGTGATTCTGGTATTAAAAGCTGAAGGAGTTGGATGAACCAGTGAAATGTATGAGAACATAAACCAAATCAGCCATCAATCATTCAAAGCATGTCCATCTTTCTTCACATGTGTATCTTATGTGCCGAGAGAAGAGGGGTGAGCAGATTTGGTTGTTTTTTTTAGTCCAGTGTTTCCAAATCTTTCTCCCTAAAAAAGAGTAATCAAACTGATGACCTCTGACTTATTTTATGAATATTTCATGGTGTATTCAATGCATAGAGAACATTATTACTGAAAACCTGTCAAAGTGACAAACACTGAACGCAATAACTGTAGGGAGTTTGTAAAAAAGTGATTATCCCCAATGACTACTGAATCAGAGATAAGTTTGAATAACTTTTCAATACAATAATAGGCTCACCAAATTTAGAATTGTATTTGACCTTACACTTGGCTCTTTTTATTTAGCTCTTGGCTATTTTATCTGCTATGGCTCTGTGGACATATAGCAGCCAGTGTTTAGTTATTCACCATGCCTTTTTTCTGATCTTTTTCAAATGTAAATCTTACGATATCTTAACAATAATCCAAACATTATAAATAATAGAAATGGATGAAATCCTGAGATATTCACCGCCCAAAAAAACACCTTGTGTTAAGGTGAGTGAAGCAGGCAGGACCCAAATGCAGAATAAACAGAAAAAATACCTTTATTTCAAGGTTTCTAAGGACCAAACGGAACACTACCCCGTGAACACAGTCAATGACAAACAATGAACCAACAATGACAGACAGAAAAACCAGAACTTAAATACACACAAGACTAATCACACAAACAAGACACAGGTGAGGAGGGAGGAGAAAACACAGGGACACCAGGTGAACACAATCGGGTAATCAGGTAGGAGGGAACACACAGACAGAAAGCAACAGGCAAGACAGGGGGTGAAGACTTTTCAAAATAAAACATGAAACCAAAGACAGAAAAATAAAAGACAAAACACAACACAGACAGATCGTGACACCTTGAGACCCCTCATGAAGCTTTTATGACTTCCATTTGGGGTTCGGACCCCCAGGTTTAGAATAATGCTCACATTTGAGATATTGCCGGTATCTGCTGTGTACAAACGTTGGGTCATCTAGGTTTCATGCATGGTTTAACCTCAGTATTTCAACATGTGTATTCTCTTCTGCAGTTTAGTTTTGGGAGACTTGTGTCAGCAGTAGCCACGACAACAGTGCTGAGCCTTTTCTGTTCCTCGTCTGTGGGACGGAGGACTCAAATGATTGCGGAAGGAATGCTCAGACTCAGTTTTGTTTTGACTCAGAATGATTAATGGCGTTGCAAAAGTAGGAACAAATGCCTTTGAGCTGTTGGCCAAGATTGTTTATGCACATTTCTATAGACCAATGTAAAGCTTACTGGATTACCATCTGGCGATCTGTATCTCCTGCATGTGCTCATGTAAACGGTGAGAAAGATAATTTATTTATTGCGCTTCTGCATCTGCAACTTGTTAGCTCAAAGTGGCCTCGGTTACACCATTTGTTGAAATGGCACAGAAAGTGAAAGCACAGCAAACCCACACATGTGCAGTCACACCCTGCTGGTGACATTCAGTTTATGGGGTCAGTGGTGCAAAGTAACTCAGTACTGTTCTTAAGTACAATTTTGAGGTACATGTACTTTTCAAAAATAAATTCAATTTTATGCTACAGTACTTTACACTTCTACTACAATATGGAAGCACATATTGTACTTTTTATTACTCTGCATTTATTTGACACCATGTGTTAAATGTTATTTTTCGAGTTCAGATTATTATGACAAAAATATAAATCAATTTATGAATTATGATGCTTTATTAAGAAATAACTCATTACAGTTAGCTTCATTAGCTAAATTAACATGCTAAACATATTAATCCCTCACTAATTATATCAAATATGATTCTAAAAATGGCCAATATGCAGGACCTTTTTAGTTTTAGTTTATTTTTGTTTGATTTTATGTAAATACTTTGTACTTTACTAGGCCGCACTTTTATTTGTAAATTAATATTTGCACACTACTAAAGTACAATATCTGAGTTCTTCTTCCACCGCTGCATAGATCAGGTTGGGTTTTAGGGAGATGTTTTCGGCTCCAAAGAAACAAAGATGATCTGATTGGTAAGATCTTGAAGGAAATCCCAGCCCTGTACGAGCTGCAGCTGCAGGTGATGTGGCAGTCATTTTGCACCGAGGTCAGTCATTTGGCTCTTTGCCCTTTCATGATTGAAGGTTTAGGGTGGAGCTCAACTCCTCTGCTCTTCTGTCTGGACGTCTATGACCTCGGTGAATAGTGATTTAGGGTGAGGTGTTCTTGTCTCTCTCCCACCATGCAGAACAGTGGCGGGGGATTGGAGGGTAAGAGGAAACTGATTTAAAGATTAAACGATAAAAATAGTCTCTGGTGTATAATTGAGGTCTTGAATGAAGAGACAGAAGAGAGAGGAAAGTGAAGACTACACGATGAGTTCAGGGAAGAATGAGGGGGTAGGGAAGCATAAACAAAACATTAAAAGAAGAGGTGGATAGATGATGGGAGTCTGAAGTCAAATTGCTAACTCAAGCCCCAGAGGAACGAGTCCCCGCCTCATATGCCAAGCCTGATGTCACAAACACAGATTTCTCTATTTCACTCACATGAGACTGCTTCACTTCTATGGCCTACTTCTCAAACTAGCCCATGTTTCTTTTGAAAGATAGCTTAAAACTCCTGCCTGCACTTGATATTTTTTCTCCTGTCTTTCATTAAATCAGAAAAGTATTTATTTAATTAGTGAATACTGTGTTTAAAGCAACATTAAGAACACTTGGGATTTAAAGTCTCCTCTAACAAGTTTGCTGCACAATAAAGCTATATATATTGTGATTTTGTGAATCTATGGCGCCTGATCTTGCTCTTTTTGAGCGACACAAGATAATACGAAAAGTCTAAAAATACAACTAGCATTCAAGTGATATTCTAATAAAATTCTTTAAATTCAGTTCCTGTTTTATATTTATCGTTCACACTTGTAAACAGCCTGATATGTCCGCAGCAGAAGGGTAACATATCTCTGAACCACAATGTCACATTAGCTTAAATGTGTATTTACATTTTCAGAAAGATTAACTTCATGTAAACAACCAAAAGTGTGTTTAAATTTGTGTGCAGCCATCATATTTTCAAAAGGTCTTGGTTTAATACACGATGCTCTGATAGAAATGTTGTGTCAATTTAGCTATCATGTTATGTATAATCCCATATCTGCATATGAATGAAAAAGCCAGTTTTCACATCAGAAGTACTGTGGTTTCCATAGTCCGAGTAGACCAATCAGTGAGCTCGCTTGAATGCAGATAACAGCCGTGGCATGAGATAATGGCATGTGTGTTGGCAGACTGTGTTTTCTCATACTTGCAGGTTACCATCATTGTTCATTTCTACATGTTTTTTTAATTAGTTTGGACCCTCTATTGTAATTGTGATTATTAAATTAGAAGTTTTAAATATTTAATGGTAACATTTAAATATTTACCAAAATGTGACACAGCCAAGGGACCCTCAACAGTTTTCAGTGATTCGTTGAACTTGATCAACTCTTTCTGGACTCTGTTTCCCAAAGTATTTATTGGACTGGATTCTATGTTGTCTCGTAAATAATTGTGTGTGTTTATAATCAGATTGCTTCCTGTTTGGAGCAGAGGAACGGACTCTTTAAGGTCGATTGCGGTTATAGAGAAGTGTGTGTGTGTGTGTGTGTGTGTGTGTGTGTGTGTGTGTGTGTGTGTGTGTGTGTGTGTGTGTGTGTGTGTGTGTGTGTGTTGGTGTTTTTGCATGTGTTTGGTGGTTAAGAAATGGCAAGAATTACACCAGAGGGAATTTCATCTATCATAAATAATTAGTAGATGGCCCTGCTGTGTTGTTTAGTTGGACCAATATTTTACTTTCTGTTCCAGCAGCTGATTTAAATGCAACTCAGTGTTCCATGTTGACGTGTTCAGGGAAGGAAAAAGTCAGATTAAAATCAACAGCTGCGTGTTATTTTACTTCATTAGTCTCCGTCTCGACCTGCCACCTTTCAAGTATCTGCATCATCAGTGTAAATTACATGGATTTTTTATCTTTCTTTGACCGTTTTTCCACATAAATTCTTTTTACTTTTTATTGTATTTTTGATATGTGGATGGAAACACAAGTTGTTTGGTTGGAAAGGGTACTTTTGATGTACATTAGTCAAATTGATTTAAAGGTGGAACCACAAGGCAAATTCTGTATATTCATGTTATTTTGTTCATTTCTTTGCATTTTAAGCAAAAATAAAATTACTTGACTTGGTGGAACAATTTGAAACCTTGCAAAATAATCTAAAATTACTCCAAATTAGGGGTTTTATTCCTGAATATCTAAAGCATCCTTTGGTATCTACCGCACGCAAGTGTTTGGTTTTCAGCAAATGAATAGATAAGGAAATTCAGCATTTAAGGTATCTAGTGCACAACCATCAGAGGTCATACAAAGGACAGAGACATTCCCAAAAAGTCAAGTGAGGTGACATTATCTCTTACTCTAACTTCAGTTGTTTGTGAAACTTGGCAACAAAGCTTGTTATCCTTTTCCATACAGATGGAATCAGACATAAACATAGCCAATATAGTAAAGAGGTGGATGATTTATGGATGTGTCATTATGTATTCAGTAACTTTGCCAAACTGTCTCCCACTATCACACATGACTTAGTAGGATTTTCTTGTTCAATCCCAAAACAGTGGACCCACTACTTAAACAAGGCGGGCGGCTGTCAAAGCATAAAGCATGATATAGCACAGCTGAATCACAAAGACTGAAGTAATTGCCAAAATACAGAGGAAGTAGAAAGAGTAAATCTGAACACATAAATGGTTAACCAGCTTGTCGGTGGTCATATTTCATGTCAGGTATTATTTACTGACATTTAAAAAAAATTCATTTTTTGCAAATAAATCTGACCACGCAAACTATATCTGCCAGCAGTCAAACTCTTTTCTTTGTTCGGTCACTGCCATGGGTTCAACAAGCACAGGCTGTGAGCTGGTAAACACAACTCATTGTATCCATTATACTCGGTGCTGCAAAGTTTCAACAGCAGTTGTTAGAAAATGCTTGCTATACACTCGCACAGCCCTTTTTTTGGAGTTGAAACAGAAACAACATGCTAAATATTTTCCTTATCCGAGCATTTCACCAGCAAGAGGGCGTCATGTCTGAGGGGAGATTACCATGCAGAAGAATTTCTCTTAAATTACAATGATGCAAGCTAGCAGTGCCACTTCTCATGGTACTAAATCGTCATCATCGTGCTAACGACACATGTTATTTAGCACCACACACCAAGATAAAATGCAGTTTAGCAAAAATCTGTCCCCTACCAAGTAAACATCCAAGAAAAATACCTTTTTTTCATCCCATATTGGTTTCTAAGTGAAGCTCCTCACAGACATGTTTTCTTCAGACATTATGGATAGCAAATGTAGTACATATGCTATCAATAACTTTTTTAATATTCCAAGGTGTCAAATGTAGTAATTCAACGAATACTACAAATTTGGAGCTGAATCATTTTAGCTACAAATGCAGATTCAATGCACTACTAGTGTATGACTCCGGCCCAGGGCCGGACTGGGACAATAAGTCAGGCCGGGAATTATACACCCAGCCAGGCCACTACCAGTTTTCTTTTGTGCTATTTTCCTGGATTTGTTTGTCAATATTTACAGCGTTGCTGCCCATAGTGATAGCCCTAAACTTTAAATCTACTACCCCAGAATAAACATATGGACATGGGTTACTATTTAAAAAAAATGTTCAAATCTATTTAGGAACCTATCCATGTGAACATATTTTAAGTGGAGGTGGACCTCAAATCCTCTAGGGCGGTCCGGGGGCATGCCCCAACCCCCCCCCCCCGGTAAGATTTTTTTTTTAAAAAGGGGAGATAAAGAGACTACACCCATATGAAACAGAACTGTATACATTTAAATAATTATAAAATCATAAGAACATGGCCATAACCAATAACATACCATATCCAATATGAAAAAACATTGAAACTTGTTTATTTATTTGTTTTTGGTTCATTTATAGTGAGTGTGTCTGGGCTCCTGAACCAGCCTCACTCGTCTCCCCCCTCTCCCCCTGCTCCTCTTTGAGGCAGCAGCTTTTAGCTCTCAACACGTTTTTTATTATTATTCATGCATATTTTACTAATCACTCCCCCTTCAAATGGAAATATGTGTTTACATAAATGGTGACCAAACTGTTTGAGACCCACTGAGATAACTCAGACTAAATTAACTATCTAAACACTCAGAGAGTCCTTTACCTCACCTGAGCTGTAGTTATCAGTCTCTCAGTCTGACAGGAGAGGACTCTCCTCCACCTTGTTGACAGCTCATTATATCCATTAGCGCCGCTAGCTAGCACCAGATGCTAACAACAACAATACACGTAACCGGTGCGCGCGCTTTCTCTCTCGCTCGCGCCCGCCACACATACACACACCCTCCCGAGCTTGAATGAGAGACCAATCGAGGGCTTTAGTGTATGCTCTGTATGAAAGTGGCCATGTCGGCAGGCCACATCATGTAGACAGCCAGTCACCCTCTGTGAGGCAGAGTCAGACCCACATTTGCGCAGCGTTGCGTTCACAATATATATATAAAAAAATCCTCAGGCCAGCAGGCCACTTAACAGGCCAGGCCATCGGGAAACCTCCCGGTCCTCCCGATGGCCAGTCCGGGCCTGCTCCGGCCCTTATTTATCTAATTGATTAGGTTTAACGGCGCATTTCCACTGCAGGAAAGCGACGCTGCGTAAAACTGCCATGACGTCATCTTCGATGCGAACCACAAAACCATAACATCAGCCGTTAGCTGTTAGCACTCAGAGCTCACAGTTCTTCATATCTGTTCAGAAACTAGACAAAAGTTAAACAAGTACAAACCACAGACTGTCTGTGTCATGGTGAATACAGTCGCTGGTTTATTTATGTCTGTATAGGCCGTTGTTGTGAGTGTGGACGGAACATATACAACGTTAGCTTAGCCTGATCGATCCGATCTCCATTCAACAAACACGCATTTTAAAGGGTTTTTCAACTGCCGTCTTGTCCGCAGACCGGTATCAGTATGTTGTTACTTCTGCATCATTTTGAAACGTGTATTACAATTAAATCACGGTAAAATATGTTCATTTTGTTGTACTTGTAGCCCCCTTGCCAGCGATTCTCTCTGACCATTCAGCAGTCGAGAGTTTTTACGTCACTAGTTTAGCATATTCAGCCCGGTTGGAACCTCGATTTTGGAGGGCCAGCAAAAAGGTGCCGGGTTTGGCACGGCACGGCATGCTTAAACCGTGCTACGTGCTGCAGTGGAAAAGCGCCATTAGAGAACTTTTTCAGCTTTTGGCAAACACACAGCGAGCTATTATTCATCAAGGAGGAACAGAGAGACATGCGCTACATTGCCAAAGGTTTGCAGACACCTGAATATTATACCCATATGTGTTTATTGAACAAATCATTCAAAAATGTTTTTGCTGCTATGACGACCTAAACTTGTCTCATACAGACACTAGCCAGGACCCTTTTGTGTCAGTTTTCAATGCAGTGGGCGTGTTTAACGTAATGATTTAAACAGAACTGTTCTGTTAGGTTCAGCAAAAGATCATGGTTTGGGCTCAAATATGTTTGTTAGCCAAGTTAAGGAATTATTGCATAAATTAACTATATTACGTGCCTAAGTTAACTTTGATAGTATGTTACAATAAGCTAACATTGAGTTTTGTTTCACATTGGACACAGCAGTATCCTGGATAAAAGTATTTCGTTGGTTTGAACCATCCATCAAATCCTAACTCTTGCTTATGCAGACTTAGTTGCTCTTGTTGCTCAGTCATCAAACTTAGAGGCAGCCCTGAATGTCAGAAACTGTGGCTATGGTGCACTTGGAACGTCATAGTTAGAAGTAAAGAGCCACTGATCAAGGTGCTATATTTGACGTGTTGGGAGTGAGAAACCACTGATTAGATGGGGTAGAGGTCAGGGTACTTTCATTAAAGGGCCTTCCCTGAACTGCTTCTGAAAAGTTGGACATCTTAAAAGGGAGTAGGGTTACAAATAGGCATTGCTTTGGGTCACAAGCCAAAAAGGTTGGTAGCCATAACTTTATCCAAGTAATGGTCAATATAGACTGACTGTAAAGCTGGCAGCAGGAAATCAGGGGTTTATTCAAGGAACTGATCTAGTGAGGACTGGCCTGTCATGCCATGCATCAGTATCTAGGTTCATTTAGGGATTACACTTCTTTAGATCTGTCCAACTGCTATGGTGGTCAGGTTTGTGATGTGTAACGCTGAGTGATAAAAGAAAAGAAACACAACAAAAGCGTAAACAGCAGACCATTATTGTGCCAGAGAGTCTATAAACAGAAACTATGGACCACACACACTTGTAACTGGTATACACACACACAGTAAGAAACACAAACACACCAACAAACATACCAACAGCAGGATGGACGTTTAAGTCTGTCAAACACATGCACACATCTGTTTTGATTTGGACTAATAGAACAACAAAACCTCCTCCTTCTGGAGCGATAACATCATGACTGTCAGCACACACATCAGCATGTTTACCAGAACTAGGCTTCACAGATGTTTTAAGGAACAAAAACGTCATCAAATTATATTTAAATTGACTTCAAGCCACCTTCATTTGTGTGAAGAATTGAAACTGATGGACAAAATCAGCAACTAGCTAGCTGGTAAACACAATTAGCAGCTACAAGCCTGGTCAATTTCTCACGAGTTGGTGGAGATTTTGCATTTGGCATATTTGACAAGTCAATTAAAACCTTCTACTCGCCTTGAATATTGATATTATCAAATGCAACACACTGCAAATTCAACATAAGTTGACACATAAATAACTAGTTGAATGAGTGCCATCTCATCTTGGTATACTTGGCTTCTAGTGGTCTGTGAATGAAGCTTAACAACTAGCTACAATCCCATGAACCACAATCATTGCTTTATTTCCAACGTAATTACATTTTTGAGACCTCCATGATTTGTTTGTTAAATTACTCATGTCGAAACTTGTACAAGAACGTATAGCCCTTTTTAGCATCTAGCAAGTTTAGCATTTAGCAAGTATTTACACTGTATTTACTTTCTGTGTCCTCCTCGGTTTATCACAACTTTGTGTTCTGTTGGCTGAGAACGAGACTGGACCGAAAGTGTACACTTATTTCTACAGTAGAGCCCTGCCCTTTGTGTTATAAATCCTCCAATGAGACATCAACAAGTCAGAAAAACACCCCCTGAAAGCTCAAATGGCCCATAACTTCTACATTCCTCTTTCATTTCACAGTTGTAGGTTACTGTAGGTTCTTTATTTACACTTCTCTGAAAAGATGTAAAAATCTAAAGGCAGCTGTTGGAAAGTCATTGTTGTAAGTTACCTATAGGAACTCGAGCTGATGTTTTCAAAAACGTCAGATCTCATTCAAATGAAAACAAATGTTTGGAAAGTGGTGCTGTTGTCTTTATTTCAGGTTAATGTTTTCATAGAAGTCAAAGACTTACAGATGTGGCTCTTTACAGTGTAGTGTAACAATGCATGACTAATCACAGTTACTAAAACGCTTGTGGGTAGAATGATTTGTTGGCAACACAAACAAACACAAGTGAGTTATTTGTGCATGAACTGCATTTCATCAATGCATGCACATAAAATGTCAAAATGCATGGCATTGGTTTCCGCTTGATCTGTTGTGTCATTGTGCATATGCTTCCTGAGAAATTGCTTTCACCATTACTCCAGTCACATTCATTGGCACCTGCATTCGGCCACCGTCTGCTGCACTGATGAGTACTTCAACATGTGTGTCCATTATGTTCAGTGGTGGAATGTAATGAGTACATTTACTCAAGTAGTGTACTTAAGTACCAATTCAACTTACTATTTGCTCATGTCCTTTGTAGCGAAAACCATTATCTCGAGATTTTGTGATTTTGTATTTACAATATTTCTACTGAACTGAAAGAAGAAGTGTTCCTTCATGTTTGAGAAAATTACCTAGAAAAATGCTGTCTCATGAAGCTGAAAATAATGTGTTTTGTTCTGATAAAACTTGATGGATGGTGACCAGTGGCGGTTCTAGAACATTTTACATGGGGGGGCAAAGGGGGGGCAAGAGGTCATGCCAGGGTGGCATGGGAGGGCGGACAGTACGTGGTATTTTATACTGTATATAACCTATTTATTGTTAATTCATGCCCTAACACAAGTGTTCTTAATGCACAAGAGAAACAAGGTGTTCAGACAAACAATCGGGTGCCCTTTGAGTCCCCAAGCTTACCTCAACCATTTTAAATGAAAGGAAACTACAAAATGTATTTTAAAGCAATGAATTAATGGAACAGGTTTGTTTGCATTACAATGTCAAACTAAATATATATTTAGTTTTTTAAAAATTGGTTTTCTTAGTATTAGACAGACATATTTGCATGTCCTCACTAAGCATTATTACATATTAATTTAATATCAAACAAATCAAAATGGCCAATTATCCCAAAATGTTGCTGCTAATATAATCATATGCTTGTCAACTTTAACTGATCAAAAATAAATTCTGAAAAAATACTTGAATTATCTATGAAATTGCAATATTGTCCCTCAGTTTGTTTCAACCCAGTCACGCCATACCATTTACCCTCCTATTAAAATAATGGATCAGTCCGTGTGTGATCTGCATTGAGGGAATTACATCATAAAAGTGTCCGTTTCTTCTCTTACCTATATTTCAGTTTTTGTATTTTCAGATTAAGATTGACAAACTCAACATTTCAACTTATAATTAAGTACACAAATGACATCACCCATCTCTTCAGAGAGCTACAGGTGACCTGTGCAGCAACACATTTCAATCAATATTTGTCAATACTAAGAGCTGCTAGATTGTGCTGCTGTGATGGAATATGTAAGGAGAATAAGAACATACCATGTGGTCCAGCTGGAGTTTCATCTGCCTCCTGATCCCTGCCTCTGTCCCTCTTTCTGACACTTCATCTTTATTCCTCACATACATTTCTTCTTCTTCACTAATGTCTTCATCTCCTCCTCCTGCTCTGACCCTCCTGGTCTCTTCATCTCCTCCTCTTCCTCCTGCTCTGACCCTCCTGGTCTCTTCAGTGAACTCTCTTTTCCTTTTCCTCTTTCTGTTCGTCCTGATCACTTCTCATATGTCTTTGTGTTGTTGTTGAATCACTCCTACTCTGGCCTGCAAGAGTCTACTTGTGAAAAGCAATGGTACAAATGCTTGTATAACTTTACACGTTAGGGCCATGTAGCCTAGCTAATATGTAGCATATATAACATCAGAAAGTATTGATCAAGCGCACACAGGCAGCTGTGTTTGGATCCAGTTTTTACAGTAAAGCCCCTGTCACACTGTCCCGAAATTGACACCCGATGGACACACGAATATGGAATTTTGAATTTCGCACGAAGATGGCCCCGAACCACACACGAAGGCAACATTTATATTACAATTAAGACATACAACTGCAATGAAAGTACCAAAAACAATTATGTTACAGTACTATGATACTGTACTGATATCTTCAGACTTTGTTCTTTACTTTATCCGTCGTTATATGTAGAAAATATTACGTTTTCTCCGTAATGTTGTTTCCATAACAACAACAACTTCCTGTCAACTGTCCTTCAAAATAATATATTATATCCTTTTTAGTTTCACAGAACACAAATTGGGTTATTTACATAATATATTTACATGATTTTGTTGTGCAATAAAACAACCCGATGGACACACGATAAAGGAAATGTTCAAATTCGGCTGTGATCGTAGCAACATCGGGCCATTCGTGAGGGCATCTTAAGCCATCGTATGACCGCTGGTGGAGTTTCTCAGGCTCCGGCAGCAACTTCGTGAGCGGTGACAAAATCTTTGGCATGCCAAAAAATTGCCGAAGGACCTTGCGAAGGTTCATTTTTGTGTTGAATTCGTGTGTCAATTTTGCCCTTCGTAAGGCCATCGTGAGGGCATCTTGTTATCATCGGTGCCATCGGGCATTCGCCCCGATCAGAGTGAGGGTGAATGCACCGATGATAACACGAAGATGACACGATTTGACAAGATGCCCTCACGAGTGCCTTACGAAGTTGCCGCTCACGAAGTTGCTGCCGGAGCCTGAGAAACTCCACCGGTGGTCATACGATGGCTTAGATGCCCTCACGAATGGCCCGATGTTGCTACGATCACAGCCGAATTTGAACATTTCCTTTATCGTGTGTCCATCGGGTGTCAATTTCGGGACAGTGTGACAGGGCCTTAAAGGATGTATCCTGGTTTCATTGATCTGGCCTCATGGCTGTGATGTGTAGTTTACGTGGATGTAATAGTAGGCTACCGCGTAGTTTAGCAAAGTGATCGATCTCCCAGCTAACGCTGTCTGCGTAGTATTTTGTAACGTAACGCCCCAAACAGCGCCCGTCTGTTAAACGCTATCGATTCAAACGGCAGCGTTTTATTAATATTTAGTTTCAAGCTCTCGTCCTTAGTAAAAACAAAACTAGTGGAAAGGGAAATGCTCCCAGGGGAAGCTGATCCATAGGTGCTGGGACAGCTTGCTCCCTCTCTGCAGCGGTGTGAGCCGCGGTCTGTGTGAACGCCGCTCCGCAGTTTAATGCAGGGCCGTAGCTGCGTTTTTAACGGGCCTAAAATTATATTTAAAATGATTCTGTTACGCTCACCGGTAGTTACAGGAGTGAACTCACAATGCTGAACACAGGACGATGAAACAGAGCTTTTGAGGTAGAAAAAGGTTTATTAACCAAAAACCTATATAGAGTCAGACGAGGGAGTTAATATCCAATAAACCCAAAGCCAGGGTTTGTCAACTGAGGTGGTGCGGATATGCACGGAGATACTCTGGCGAGGAGAGCCGGGGAACCAGAGCTGGTGAGAGTTGACAGGAAGGAGCTGGTGTGCGTGGAAGCACGAAGGTACACTGGCGAGGGAAGCCGGGGATCCAGAGCTGGCGATAGTTGACAGGTTGGAGCTGGTGTGCGTGGAAGCACGGAGATACTCAGACGAGAGGAACGTGGCTGGATGTGGCAGGCAGAGGAGTAGGCAGATGGATTCTGACGGAGAACACAAGGGTTAGATTTGGCAGGCACACAGAGAGTTAGTTTTACCATAAACTACATGTACCAAGTCGAATTACCATCGAGGTGAAACGACGAACTGGTGAATACTGGATGAGAGGACCGGGCATATAAGCAGGTGAAGGTGAGTAGTGTAATCAGGATGATGAGCAGCAGCTGCGGAGGTGAGTTGGAGGGAATCAGAAGTGGGTCAGCCACACCCAGCCCGGGAGACAGACACACAGACAGACAGAACGAACATAACAAACATAAAACAAAGAAGAGAAGAAGGAGGGAGATACTGCAAATCCTCACAGATTCACTTTTAACTAATGTAATGCTTGTTTTGTTGCTTGAGAAGCTTGTGGAAATAGTGTAGGTTTGTTTTAGTACAGTTTTAGGGAAACAAAAATTAGGGGGGCAGCTGGGGGGGCAAGGCTCTACAGCTGCCCCCCCTTGCCCCCCCGTAGATCCGCCCCTGATGGTGACAGAGATGTGTGGTTCTCACAAGACAGCTGTGCTAATGACCAATGCTTATGACTATTTCTCAAATAATGTTTTGAATGCAGGGTTCATACTTGTGTCATTACTTTTGTAGTAAAGAAGAAAGAAAAGACAATGAACCTTTATTTATGCCCCTAGCGGGAAATTTAGTTTTCACTCTGGTTTATATTTTTGTACAGATACAAAGAGTTTCCTTTAGATGACATTAGTTACATATAATAATGTTAAAGGCATAAGGTAATATTTTTCATGGTGATGGTTGTTTATTTACAGTAGTTTATTCTCCATGTCCACAACCTTGGTATCTCATTGTATCATTTAAATATGTTGTTTCGATGAGGGTTAAGTGTTTAAGTGTCAATGCGTCACCAATGAGATGATTTCACACCCCGAAAACAAACCACTGTGAGGAAAGTACTCACTTCCTCTAGGCTTCTTATAAGCAATCAGAGATATAATGCATCAATGATTCAGTTATGTTTCAAACATTATTGAGAAATTAAAGTCAATTATCTTCTATCTATGTTTTTGATGATCCATTTTTATAAACCATGTTTTTGTTTCACATAATATGCAGATGAACTGTTTATTTCCTTAAAATAATAATAACCCGGAAGTAGTCTGTCTTTTTATAGAGATGACATTAATTACATAACTCATAATGTTTTGAGAAGTCATCATTATAAATGTTGCCATAATGGATTATGCAAAATGTTCACTTACTGTATGACATTTTGTAGGATGAAGGTTGAGTGTTCGAGTGTCAAAGCGTTACCGATTAAATTACTTTACACCTTAAAACTAAAACAAACGGGAAACACATCTGTCACTTCCTACAGGCTTCTTAAGAAGCTATCAGAAAAATATTATCAGTGGGAACGTTTGCATCAATGTAGCAGTTGTTTCACCAAATATAAAGGAACTTAATGCTAAAGTATGCAGGGCTACCTTAAGCTTTCAGTGCACACACTTAACACCCTAGGTCTATATAAAACAACTCAACCCAACATGTTTGCACAAAAATAATTACCCAGACATTCACCCACACCCTTGAGATGTGTTTACCCTTAACAAACCTTTCTGCCCAAAGTATGTCTTAAAAAGAAAGAAGCTAGTAATTCCTGACCTGTCATTATATTTCCATCTTTGTTGATTAATACTGGCAATAATGCTGGAGTTATTCAAGCAACCAAAGGCCACGTTATCAAAAAGATATCAACCCCCCACTCAGCAGGTCCCACTGAGCCTTAATACTCAAATATGTAATGCTGCTGATGGGGAAGCTTTTCCACTTACTTGCAAAATTCCACTCACTTCACACAATAGTTACGGTTAGACAGGAACCAGTAAAGCTCTAAATAAAGACACAGGAAGGTGAAGAGAGCCAATATAAACCAACTCCTTGTCTTTTTCCTCACTATCTCTCACACCTGGCTTCTCTGTGAATACTGCCAGCTGGAAGAAACTTAAATGGGGGAGGGAAGAGAAAGAAAAAGGAACGTACTCATCTTTTAATAAAACGTAAGAGAAAGATTGTAGAATGAAAGAAAGGACAGGACGTGAGAGGGAAAATGAGAGAAAATCTTAGATGCGTGAGAAGAGAGAAAAGCTCAGGCAACAATGAGTCATCTACCATCCCAGACTGTTATCACTAGTCCTCCATAGACTTGACCCAACTTAATTTAAAAAATCTAATTTCGTCAAGGTATTGGCGTCTTTCCATATGCTTGCTTCCCACAACTGTAGTTATTAAATTATCTGGGATAATAAAAGCATTTTTTTTTTTTCACTGAATTTCCTGAATTGGATGTAGGACTTGAATGTAGAACTCAAGTTATTTCCAAAGACACACATGTAAATAATGTTTAGAAAGAATAGGATAATAGGAGGAATAGTTCAACATTTCAACAACACATTTTGCTTTTTGGGGCGAGAGTTTTGTGAGAAGATTATAACCCCTCTCATAAATGTGAAGACATTCTGGCAGGAGGTAGGCCTAGTTAGCTTAGACTAGCATAAAGTACAAAAACGGGGAAACAAATACAGACCGGCTCTTATGGTAACACGGTTCAAGCGTTAAAGCAGCATGTTGCTGGACTATTACTTGACAAGTACCTGTAACTTCCTGGAGTGACGTCTTCACTGCTTGCTACATGTAACTGTTAGTTCCTTGTCCAGTCTAATGTAAGCTAACCGTCTACCAGCTGTAGCTTCATAATTACATAGTGTGTTATCAATCTTCTCATCAAGAAAGTGAATAAGGGTATTTCCCAAAATTGAATTAGACGTCAGACTGCTGAGCAAAAACAAAGATTAAGCTCAGTTTATTGCTTTATAATAAGCTTTGCGGTTTTGTAAACACTCCCTGATTAGATGGATGTAGCCATGATGGAATTTATGATGTTGCAATCTCCATCCATCTTCTCCCGCTTATCCGTGGTCGGGTCGCGGGGGTAGCAGTTCCAGCAGAGAGCCCCAAACTTTCCTTTTCCTGGCCACCTCAACCAGCTCTGACTGGGGGATCCCAAGGCGCTCCCAGGCCAGCGAAGAGATATAATCCCTCCACCTGGTCCTAGGTCTACCCCTTGGTCTCTTCCCAGCTGGACGTTCCTGGAACACCTCCCTAGGGAGGCGCCCAGGTGGCATCCTAACTAGGTGCCCGAACCACCTCAACTGGCTCCTTTCGACGCGAAGGAGGAGCGGTTCAACTCTGAGTCCCTCCCGGATGACCGAACTTCTCACCTTATCCCTAAGGGAGACGCCAGCCACCCTGCAGAGAAAACCCATCTTGACCGCTTGTATCCGCGATCTCGTTCTTTCGGTCATGACCCATCCTTCATGACCATAGGTGAGGGTAGGAGAGCTTTGCCTTCTGGCTCAGCTCCCTTTTCGTCACAATGGTGCGGTAAAGCGATTGCAGTACCGCTCCCGCTGCTCCAATTCTCCGGCCCATCGCATGCTCCATTGTTCCCTCACTCGAGAACAAGACCCCGAGATACTTGAACTCCTTCACTTGGGGTAAGGACTCATTCCCTACTTGGAGTGGACAGTCCATCGGTTTCCTGCTGAGAACCATGGCCTTCACACTCGGTTGCTAACCGATTCAGTGAGTGCTGAAGGTCGCAGACCGATGAAGCCATTAGAACCACATCATCTGCAAAAAGCAGTGGTGCAATCCTTAGTCCACCGAACTGCAGACCCCCTCCCCCATGACTATGCCTCGAAATCCGATCCATGTATATTACAAACAGGATTGGTGACAAAGCGCAGCCCTTGCGGAGGCCAACCCTCACCGGAAATGGGTCCGACTTACTGCCGAGGACCCGGACACAGCTCTCGCTTTGGGAGTACAGAGATTGGATGGCCCTGAGTAGAGACCCCCTCACCCCAGCACCTCCCACAGTAACTCCCTGGGAACTCGGTCATACGCCTTATCCAAGTCTACAAAACACATGTAGACCGGATAAGCGTACTCCCAGGCCCCCTCCAGGATCCTTGCAAGAGTAAAAAGCTGATCCATCGTTCCACGACCAGGACGGAATCCGCATTGTTCCTCCTCAATCTGAGGTTCGACTATCTGCCTGACCCTCCTTTCGAGTACCTTAGAGTACACTTTCCCGGGGAGGCTGAGTAGTGTGATGCCTCTGTAATTGGCACACACCCTCTGATCCCCCTTTTTGAAAAGGGGAACCACCACCCCGGTCTGCCACTCCTTCGGTACTTTTTCCGACTTCCACGCAACGTTGATGAGACGTGTCAACCATGACAGTCCCTCAACACGCAGAGCCTTCAGCATTTCTGGGCGGATCTCATCCACCCCCGGGGCTTTGCCACTGTGGAGTTGTTTGACGACCTCAGTGACCTCCCCCCTGGAGATTGGTGTTGATCCCCCGTCATACTCCAGCTCTGCCTTTAACATAGAGGGCAGAGTTGTCGGATTCAGGAGTTCCTCAAAGTGTTCCTTCCAACGCCCTAACACTCCATCAGTTGAGGTCAACAACGTCCCATCCTGACTGTACACAGCTTGGATGGTTCCCTGCTTCCCCCTCCTGAGGTGTCGGACAGTTTTCCAGAACAACTTTGGTGCTGCCCAAAAGTCCTTTTCCATGTCTTCTCCGAACTTCTCCCACACCCGCTGCTTTGCCTCGGCCACGGCTGAGGCTGCTGCCCTACCTTGCAACTGCCTCGGGAGTCCCCCGGGATAACAAATCCCTGAAGGCCTCCTTCTTCAGTCGGACGGCTTCCCTGACCACCGGTGTCCACCAGGAGGTTCGAGGGTTACCGCCCCTTGAGGCACCTAAGACCTTGAGACCACAGCTCCCCGCCGCGGCTTCGGCAATAGAGGCTTTGAACACCAACCACTCTGGTTCAATGTCCCCAACCTTCACAGGAATGCCCAAAAGGCTCAGCTGGAGGTGTGAGTTGAAGGCCTCCTGAACTTGGGCCTCCTCCAGACGTTCCCAGTTCACCCGAACTACACGTTTGGGCTTACCAGGTCTATCCAGAGGCTTCCCCCGCCACTCGACCCAACTCACCACCAGATGGTGATCAGTTGACAACTCCGCCCCTCTCTTTACCCGAGTGTCCAAAACATACGGCCTCAGGTCCGATGATACGATAACGAAATCGATCATGGACCTTCTGCCTAGGGTGCTCTGGTACCACGTACACTTATGAGCATCCTTATGTTCGAACATGGTGTTTGTTATGCCCAATCCATGACTAGCACAGAAGTCCAGTAACAAACCACCACTCCGGTTCAGATCAGGGGGGCCGTTCCTCCCAATCACGCCCCTCCAAGTGTCTCCATCATTGCCCACATGTGCGTTGAAGTCTCCCAGCAAGATTAAAGAGTCCCCTTCAGGAGCCCCATTCAGGACTCTTTCCAGGGTCTCCAAGAAGGCCGTATACTCTGAACTGCTGTTTGGTGCATAAGCACATACAACAGTCAGAGTTTTCCCCCCCATAACCCGCAGGCGTAGGGAGGCGACCCTCTCGTCCACTGGGGTAAACTCCAACAACAAAGCACCCAACCGGGGATTTGTGAATATCCCCACACCCGCCCGGCGCCTGACACCTTGAGCAATTCCGGAGAAGAATAGAGTCCAACCCCTATCCAGAAGTAAGGTTCCAGAGCCAACGCTGTGCCTAGAGGTGAGCCCAACCAGATCCAGCTGGTAACGCTCCACCTCCCGCACAAGCTCCGGCTCCTTCCCCCCCAGAGAGGTGACGTTCCACGTCCCCAAAGCCAGCTTCTGTCGCCCGGGTCTGGTCCGTCGAGACCCTCTGCTTTCACTGCCACCCTTCTGGCAGCGCACCCGACCCCATCGCTGTTTCCCGTAGGTGATGGGCCCGCGGGACGGAGAAGCGGAGGTGTTGCCCACGTTGCCTTTTCGGGCTGTGCCCGGCCGGGCTCCGTGGCAAGCCCGGCCACCAGACGCTCGCTGACGAGTCCTCCTTCTGGGCCTGGCTCCAGAAGGGGTCCCCGGGCTTCCTCCAGGCCGGGTATCCTCACTTCTTTGTTGTTCTTTCATGAGGTCTTTTGAACCAATCTTAGTCTGGCCCCTTGACTGAGACCAATTTGCCATGGGAGACCCTACCATGAACACAAGGTTCCAGACAACACATCCCCCAGGTTCATCAAGGCACACAAACCTCTCTACCACGGTAAGGTGCTGGTTCTTCAGAGAGGAATTTGAAAAAAAAAAATGTTTTAATTAGCAGATGTTATGATACGCATCATAACCATAATTATCCCACAATGTATTCCTTTGCATGACTAAACTGCGTCTTTAAACCACACAAAGTACATTGACAGAAACATAAAAAACTAAAAGTATTTGTATAGAGTCATTTTTTATTTTGTTTTCATTCCCACAAAGAAGAAATGTACCACTTCTTAAGCATTTAAGCATTCAAATACACTCATTCTTTTAAGATATTATTCCTTTGTTTGCTCAGCATCTAGATGACCCCTTTCTGATGACCAAAAGTGTTTGATATTATGAAATTGCAAGAGAGCCTCTTGGCAACAGGACATGAACTGAATTTAGAGGATAAGTCATCCTTGCATGGGAAAGGGGTGCTTTCCTTGTTGAAAACAGGCCAGAGAAAACCCTGCCTGGGCCTAAAGGAGCAGCTGGGGGAAATACTGAGTCACAAAAACTCTCCCCAGCAGCAGTTCTGACCCTTTGGTTAGACTGTTTTTTTATTAATCAACAGTGGTGCCTGGACAGAGATCATCAAAAAAAAAAGATGGTTGTGAGGTGACCCAGCCTGCTGCTCACACAGCCTGAGGAGAGAGCTTAAATTGTGGAGTTTTTGCAGCCTATGAGGGCAAGACCGTCTGAGTAACTTCAGGAAAAAGTCCCTCTTCTCAGCCAAACACAGTAGAAGACCCCCTGGACTTCCTGGTTCACAAAACATATCAAAGTCTCAGTTCTAGTTGTTCCCGGAAATTAATGAAATTAAGGCACAAAAGGTGAAGGCTGAAGAGGGTGCAAAGGGAAGGAGAACAAAAACATGCAGTGATGGATGTAGCCAACTATCATGGGACACATCAGCAGAAGAACAAAGAGCTTTATTGAGAATAATTTGTACAACGACTAAGCATAGTCTCATAGGCCGTAATAAAAAACAGGAAAACAACACATTTCAAACATCATATGAGCACAGTCCGACAAAGACGTTGTGGTGTGTAGGACAAGAACTGTACATTACATTAGTTACAATTATAATTGTTTTACTCTGCTTCAATCAAGAAGAAAATGTTTTAATTAACTTTTTTACATTGTGATTGTCCCTGGGCAAGACACTTCACCCCAAATTGCTCCTGTGGGGATTGCCCACAATATTGAGTATGTAAGTCGCTTTGGATACAACTTGTAACATGTAATGTAATCACTGAACTAGTTCAACATTAGATCCACATCAACCAACTACAACAATAAAACACTGCTAACTAATTTATGCAAGAGTTACTTAAAGGTATAACTAATAATCATAAACTGAGAAGTATACAAGATGTAACTTTTGATTCTTCAAGTGCATTCTGAAAACACTTCTGTGCTATTAACAAAATCCATATAGAGGAAACAAATATAAAGGCTGAAAATGTGTCTGGATGGTCTGGATTCAAGCTGTCCGTACACATGCCCGATAGAGATGATAAAAAAGCATTTAAGGAAGTTAGAAAGATTATCCAATAAAGTTATTACCAGTTGTTCTTAATTCCTAAACACATAGATCAGTCGTTTTTCAGGACTTCCATAGGTCATAGACAAAGGAAGGAGAGTAAATGAATGGGTTTACAAATCTGAAGTACAAGTACATTCTTTCTCTCTCTGAATACTTCCTTTTAGCTTTCTCGATGTCTGTCTGTTATTTGCAGATACATGGTCTTTCCTCTTCTCTTGGTTGCACACCAACACATACATTTCAGTCAGACAACTCATGTGTTCTTAATATGTTTATTATAAGCAGCATATAGTTTGAGTTTGGCGTCTAGGCTCGGGCCTCATCACTCCACAGATTTACAAAGAACATTGAGTGATGATTAGATAACTATCCCCCGAGCCTACAGGTGGAGCTGGGGTGGTGGTGGGGCAGGCAAGTAGCAGCAGCATGAAACACAGCAGCAGGAACATGAATGCAGCAATAGCAAGTGAACCCAGCAGTGGCAGCAGCAGCATAGCGAGGCAGGAAGACATGGCAGCTTAAATAGAGTGGCATGTTTAGGAGAATGTGTTTGGTTGGTTGTACGAGGGACGAGGTGCGTCACGTGTTAATGAATCATTGGTGCTCGAGTTGACTGCCTGAACTAGCTCGCAGGCGTCGCCCCATTCATTTAATCTATTAGTTAGTGTGAATGCTGTTTACAGCATTCCACTATAGTACTTCGAATCTTTATTCTTCCCCTTAATATTATTATTATTTCAGCCAATACTTTGGCTCTCCATAACTTCAGCTTATTTTCAGCTACAGAAACCATTCAAATATTAAACTATTCAGCCTTTTCAGCAATTGATGGGAAACTTTCAACTTTTTCAAAATATTTCATACTTTTTGAAATATTCAGCTTTTTAAACTCTTTTTTTAACATTGAAGTCAATGGGAGATGCCTTCAAATCCTGTTTTCCTACACCAGACTACTACTTACATTTGATATCTTTATTTAACTCCTTCAGCCTAATTTCAGCTGCAGGAACCATTCAAATATCAAACTATTCAGCCTTTTCAGCACATGATGGGAAACTTTCAAATTTTTCAAAATATGTTAGACTTTTTAAAATATTCAGCTTTTTAAAGTCTTTTTTTAACATGGAAGTCATTGCAATGCATTTGAGCTGTAACAATTAACACACACACACACACACACACACACACACACACACACACACACACACACACACACACACACACACACACACACACACACACACACACACACACTCTCTCTCTCACACACATACACACACACACTCACTCTCTCTCTCACACACACTCGATCAAGAGAAGAGAGAGAGGGCGAGCAAGAGAAGAGAGAGAGAAGAGAGAGAGGGCGATCAAGAGAAGAGAGAGAGAAGAGAGAGAGGGCGATCAAGAGAAGAGAGAGAGTAATTTAACCTCCTAATGGAATGAATAACTCCTACGAAAATGTTCAAAAAGTGCTCAAACTTCACATGTGTTCTAATAGTTCAGCCGTGAAGACATCTACGGTTCAGTTTTGAGATTTCTTCAAATGCCGTTGCCATGGCAACACAATGCTCACCATGAAACACGGTTTTTCTCATAACTTCAGTGAAAATGCTCGAAATGGCCCAAAACTTCACCCGTATTATGGGGTGTCATCAAATGCTGTTACCATGGCGACAGATAATTCACCATCAAGTTAGTTCAAAAGTTTGCAGTTCAAATATTCTGCTGCTTTCCCAAGCCTTTTTACTTTCTTTTCTCTTCTTAATACAAATTCATTCACTACTACTTACATCCGATATTTAACTCCTTCAGCCTATTTTCAGCTGCAGAAACCATTCAACTATTACATTATTCAGCTATTTCAGGACATCAAGGCTATACATGTTGTTGTTTATACCTTTTTTTAAACTTTTTCTTTAAAATATTAAGCTTTTTCTGCATTTTTGTAGCTAAAAGCAACTACCATTCAGTTAATAACATATTCAGCTTTTTCTGCTAAATTCAGCCACAAATGTTCACAATTTACAGCATTCGCACGCATTTTCTGCAGGAAATGCATTTTCTAGTTAACTGTTGTTTCCTCTGAATGGATCCCTCCAATAAAGATAAGATGCTTATGGATATAATGTACACAGTGACAATTGCATTATTTCACAGTTTCAAAGGCTTTTGGACAGTTTGACCATACACATATTCACATCAAATCACCCAAAAAATAATATATATATGAGGAAGTATACAAAATATATCTGGGGATTATCCACACATTTCAAAGAAAACTTTCATTTTCTATGGAATTTCTTTTTTTAATTTTCAATTGAAAAGATTATATTATTCCTGTGTTCGTCTTTTCACTGTGTCTGATTCATTTTATTTGTACAGCTCTGACTTAAGGCCACAGTTGGTTTGAGGCAAGACATTGCCTATTAACCTTAAATGTTTCATTAAACTACAAAACATCCATAGCGAGATTAGAGAGACACACCCTCAAAACAGATCAGTAGGGAAGTAAACTTTTTTTAGTTCAACAAACTGTAACGGCAAGCCTGTGCATTAACATCACTATTCATTTTCCCTTTTACGGCACACAGCAAATGCATAAAGGAGTGGATTAAGGCAGCTATTCAACACTACCAGTGCTGTAACAAGGTTCCAGATTTTCCAGCAAAACTTCAACAGGGCTTCATTTTTGAGTGAAAGAGCTGCCAGACCAAGAACATTTGTGATGTAAAATGGCATCCTTAGAACAAAAAGGGTCACAATGATACTTGTGACCAGCCGGGTCGTCTGTGGGTTGTTGAAGAAAGCTGCTTGGTTCACTTTCCTGTGGAGGCCCATGTATGAAAATGTGACAACAGAAATTGAAAAAAATCCTATCAGGCACTCTTTCAGCAGCACAGCCACCAGCTGGGAAGGGGGAGCGTGGGTACCTGTGCAGAATGTCCAATGATGGCCTTTGATCACCTGTCGAACCACTAAAGCAGGGATAGACAGGATCATAGTAGGTAGCGCTGGACACTCAGCACTGTCACCGTCAGGAGGATAGAATAGAGGCTGCAGTACATGAAATATGCCAGAAGCTTACAAGCTACCAGGCCGAGAGTCCAGCCTTTCACAAAAGTGTAAATCCACAGAGGCAGGGGGAGCAGGCAGATCAGATCTGATATGGCCAAATTCAGCATCAGACTCTGGCTCAGACTGGACAGGTGCTGCCAGTTTGGCTTGAGGATGATCACAGCAAAATTTCCAAGAACTCCTAGCAGGAAGCAAATTTTAAAAAATGAACATAACTGCACTGCGTTAACTAATTGTGGAACAATTAAAGTTTGGTTAACTACACCTGCTGCAGTCTTTCTGACAGAAGATTTAGGCCAGACTTGTATTCATCTTTTTTCACAATAACCAAAAATGACCATATCTTTAGCATAACAAGGTTGATTTTGAAGTCATCAACAGTAGAGGTTGGCAGCATGCACTCTTGTACAATATCAATAACAGACCAGCATATACAGTAGATTAAAAAAGCATTTATTAAAAAAGATAATAATGGTAAACACACAAACGTTCTTTCAGCAAAATATCTACTCCTAAAAAAGAAAGCGTGTGTGTGTACCATAGACTGTATATATAAGGGTGTGTACACGTGCGCGCAAGAGCATTCATCAGGTCGGAAAAAAAACATGTGGGTAATGATGAGCTATTTTTAACTTTGTATTTCTTCTCTGTGTGTCTTTGAAGACCAACTCAAGGTACAACTATTCAATAACGTGACTTGAAAGAGACCAAAACAATAAAGCTCACTTTCTAAAATGAAACCACATGAACATTAAGACTTTCGAACAATATTAAGCAGTCCTATTCTTAGCCAAATATGCTATAAAAACTATATAATATCTCGATTTCATAAAAAATGCTAAACGCTGTTATGTTATACTATCGAAAGTTCTCAGGACGCTGTTCTCAAGACAAAGATGAACATTGAATCTCAACATTAGCATTTAGTTTGCAAAGGAAACTTCCAGATGAATTACTCTAATTCATCTTGATGACCACAAACATCATCCTTCAGTGTGATGACAGTAATTACTGAGCCTTTGATGTGTGGGTGTGTTTATCATTACAATGTTCATCTTTCAACTCTTCGCCTGATTAAATATAAAAATATATTACTTTTTGGGAAGTCCAGGGAAGTCAATGGTTAACCTAACAATTGATCAAAGACTAAAAACAAACTGCATATCAGCTGATATCTTTAGACTAACATATCTTTTTTTAAGTTCCATGAGTTATTGTAAAATGATTTCTGTGCTTTCTTTTAACATCATAAAAGTTCAGCATTTTGTACAGTTTTTTTGTGATCATGCAAAATCAAATGATTAGGCGTCCTATAATGTTGAGCTACTGCATTAACAACAGTATTACATTTCGCTTTCTCTGCACCCAGTGCACATGTTTCTGCACATGTTTCTAGAAGCAAAAGCATAAAGGAATGGATTCAGAGAGGAATTCAAAAATACCAGTGATTTGACAAGTTTGTAGCTGTTCAAGCAAAACATCCATAGGCTTTGATTTTTGAGCAAAATTGCTGCAACACCAAGTACATTTGTGATAAAAAATGGCATCCATAGGACAAAAAAGGCCACAGTGATACTTATGATGAGCCGGGTCGTCTGTGGGTTGTTGAAGAAAGCTGCATGGTTCAGTTTGCTGTGGAGGCCGATGTATGAAAATGCCACGACAGAAATTGCAACCAATCCTACAAGACACTCTGTCAGCAGCATGGCAACCAGCTGGGAAGGGAGAGAGTCGGTACGTGTGCAGGATGTACCATACTGGTCTTTATTGACATGTGGAACCACTGAAGCAGGGATAGACAGGATCATGGTAACCAACCAGAGCAGAACCAGAAGCCTCCTCTTTCCTACACATTTGAAGATCGTCTGCAGGTTCACCACCTGTAGGTAGCGCTGCACACTCAGCACCGTCACTGTAAGCATGCTAGAATAGACAACACAGTACATGAGATACGTGAGGATCTTACAGGCCACCAGGCCAAAAGTCCAGCTGTACAGTAAGGTGTAAATCCACAGAGGCAGGGGGAGCAGGCAGATCAGGTCTGATATGGCCAAATTCAGCATCAGACTCTGACTCAGACTGGACAGGTCCTGCCAGTTTGGTTTGAGGATGATCACAGCAATATTCCCAGGAACTCCCAGCAGGAAGCAGATGGACAGCACCACTGAAGGGACCAGACCGTAAAAAACCCAGAGGGCATTAGATGGATCTCCAGGAGTGGAGGAGATGTTAAAGGTGATCGCAGAGGTGTTTAGTTGTTCCATGCTGCAAACTTGGTGCTAGACGAGCTGAAAGTTGGGGACCGAGCGAGTAATGGCGACTCAGTCACTCTTTCAAAGTAACAATAAATCAGGAAACCAATGTCACCACTACACCCCCAGAGAAGTTAAAAATAACCTGACCACTACTTTTGACTTACTTTCTATTTGGTTGTGTGTGTGTGTGTGTGTGTGTGTGTGTGTGTGTGTGTGTGTGTGTGTGTGTGTGTGTGTGTGTGTGTGTGTGTGTGTGTGTGTGTGTGTGTTGAGACCAACTCAACACAGCAAAAACATTTAACACCAGTTTCTGGATTTATATAGGTCCAAGAGTTTGGTGTAAAATGTAAAATCCAAATAAAGAGTTAGATTTGAACACTATATAAATATATTCTATAACTGGTACTTTTTTGACACTGTTTGATTGCTTTCCAACACGTGCAGTGTAAACCTAGAACCCTCAGAGAGTTAAAAATGTACTCTTAGTCAGAGTGTCACTGTGCAGAGCTGATTATTCAACATTTTGAGAGAGAAAATGTATTTTTAACACTGTTTCAGTGCTGTTTAGCTGGTGTACACCAAACAAACAATTTCGGAGTGAATCATTAATACTTCAGGAAATAAAGTACACATCAGATTCTTGAAAACATGCGTTCATTTTCAAAAATGTGATTTTGATGTGTTTTAAATATAACATCTAATCAGTAGCAACATTAAACAACCCACAAAATACATTGGTCATACTGTAGGTGGAAATGTGTATACATTTGCTCATTAGGCCTCTTTAGCTCGGGGAAACACTTTAGAGGTCATCATTCCAAAATCCTGCTACAACAAATGGACAACGTGGATTACCATACACTAGTGATAATGTGCAAAGTAAACTGACAAAAATAGTGTTTTGAAACACTAACAATCACCGAGCAGGATGACCAACATCTAAAAGTGTACATGGCAACCGGTTTACATCAATGTTGTAGATGGTGGTCTGCAAAAATGTGTACATGCCGTTTAAGGCCTGGTCATAGGAGAACCCAAACAGATAATGTGCTTTAAAAAGTTCATCAAAGCTGACAAGGAAAACTTGGCCTTGCAGGGAAGGAGCTCGTCATCCAACGCAATGTAGTACTCATGGAGCTGTTTCTTGTGGTCCCAACACTGGACCAGAGTACTCCTGATGACTGTAAGATAACAATAAACACAAATATAACTACACTATGCATCATATTTTGATGGATGGGTCAGACACTGACAACAACCTTTGATAGCAAATCAGATCAGCTCGGCCATTACCATGCACAGAAGTCAAATTTAACATACACATTAATGCAGCAGTAATATAAAACCTAAAAGCATCCCAAAAATAGTAAAACACTGACAATTTCACTGCACAATGAGTGCTTTTACTTGATACTTAAAGTACATTTAGCTGATTATACTCGCATACTTTTACTCAGGTTTCAAGTGCAGGCCTTTTACGGCACACTTTATATTAAGGTACACAAATTAACCATCAACTAGTTGTTAATTAACATGCATATTAGCAGTATATTGGCTCTTTATTAGTCAGACTCATTATAAAACACTTATTAATGCCATATTCTACATGACCATATTCTACAAGTAATAAGCCATTATTTGAGAGTTTTTCCTCAATAACCCTCTAATTAGTGCTTATTTATTGCAAGTAAGGAAGAACCACGCTCTCCTTCACCACCCCAGGACAGACTGCGAATTCTCACAACACATGACCTCTCAACCCAATGCTTACATGCGTCCCCCCCTACTGAAAGAAATGTCCCCATTTCCACACACATGGTGAGAACACAACGAAACATAAAAAAAATAATAATACACATCCACAGCCCAAATAAAACATCAACTCGGTATGACATAACCTATTCCCCTGTCCTGCACTTGAAACATGAAAAAAAAACACAATTATGCAGCATAGAATACACAGGAGAAAATAAGCACACAAGCATGTAAACACCAGTCACTCAGCCCATAACAAAGTCCATAAAGCGGACAGGAGGCCACGCTAACCTCCCAGCCCGGGACACCGTCGGTGCGGCTTGTTCGAGCTCAGGGTAATCACCAGCTCCAGAACCCGGCCCAAGATCACTGTCACTTTCCCCATCAGAAAACCTCAAGCGTCCAGAGCTCTGTGGGGAGACTGCATCTTGCAACGGAAGAGGCTGAGCAAGGTTTAAGAGCAGAGGTTGCACTAGATTTTTTCGCTGCCCGTCATTTTAACACAAGCTATACCCTGTGTGGAGGAAACTTCTGTGTAGCAATGCAGTGGGAGTCACCGACTCATGAAGGAGACACGGGATGAGCAGGAGCTTTGATGTCAAACACTGATGATTTATTTGGAGTTTCGGCCGGAGAGTTGACAAGACAGGTGGTGTGTCACGAGTTGACACAGCGGTTGCCAAACCAATTCTGAAGAACTCTTTCTGTAGCTCGAGGTTTTATCTAGTTCGGAGTGTAATAATCAACATTCTTCATCAGTGAGACTAAACAAATATGGACCCTGAATCTAAGAGCTCTCGTCCATAGAAAAGAATGCGCGCCAGGGAACCTTCGTCCCTGAACAGTAAATTACCTCATGGCTGCTTGTGCTCTGTCATAGACTGGCAACAACAATGTGCCCAAGCTGCCCCTCTTTAAGAGAGATAGCAGCAATACCCAAGGCCGTAGACCTATGCCATGGGAAAGGAGACAGTGAGAGGAGAAAATGATGAACTGTGTCGAAGGTTGAATACCTAGGCAAATTATTCCCTAACAGTCTTCTCTTTTTATCAATTTTTGATAACCTAAACAACCTATTCTAATAATAATTTGTTCAATACCCTAATAAATAAGGTTCCTCAGAAAGGGTGTAGGGCAGGCATTCTACACAATGTTGCAAATATTCACATGAATAAAACATTTCAGATTGAAACAGGCAATCACAATCATAACAATTATCTCTCATCAGTGTTTGGAGCATCTTTTCAAAAGCACAATAATGAACATACATGAAATAATCACAGATACATAATAACATAAACATTTTAAAACAAATACATTTTATCATTTACTCATTAGTTAATTGTATTTAGCCACCTACAAAATCAAGACTAACTTGTAGCTCAAAGATTTACATCACGGCAAACATTTAGTCAGGGCGTCAATAAATCAGGATCATGAGAGATCGAACTATGGTTTAAAAAATTCACACTGGTGAGCTAATCAATCTATAATCTGCAAAATTGCAGTGTCAACAATTTAGGATTATATTTACGTTAGCTTCATTAAATATGAAATCAAAAGACTATGGCATGATAACATAATTACATTACTTGAACTATCAATCATTATGTCATTTCAAAATCTGAAGGGTAATCGTAAACAATTCTCAAAATGTTTAACAATCTGAAAAGGAAAAGTTAGGCAAATATTCAAAGACTTTTGTAAAAACCTGGAAAGGAAGGATTAAACATTCCTAAAACTTTAATTCCTACATTTGTAAATGCTACAACTGATCTGTACCAAATTAACTCCATTAATTATTCTTATTAGCCATACTTACCTGAACATCTACTTATGGCACTTTGAAAGGGTTCTTCTATGTTTATCTAATGTTGAATATAGAATATCAATTTCTTTAAATTATACTTCTCTAATTTGAGGATCAAATATGCTACATAATTGTTATATGACTTATTATACATATTTGTTTTGGGCCAACACTGAAATTAATCCAGTACTTGAAGCATCATTTTAGGTCTGTCTGTGCATGGATAATACATTGAAGAGTAATGTTGTTAAGCCTGATTGCTGGACAATTAAGGATATTAATATATATATATATATTTCTATGTTATAATATTAGAAATATCTTATTATTCAATACCTTATAATCTGAGAATATTTATTTATTTATTTTGTTGAGTGCGAAAGTGTAATCTGATCTGACAAAAATATATTAATCACCACTATTCAACACATGTCTGGTCATTGAAAATATCAAAAACAGTCAATAATTGTAGATCTGTAAACATCCAAGGTATACAATCAATTCAAGGTTAATCTTTGTACGAGAGCTGGAAGAACATGTCCGTCAGCCTTTCTGACTCGTTCTCCTCCTCTCTTTATGACACAGAATGTCTGGTGTGTAAAGGCATCCTGATACTGTAGATTAGCACTGAGGTGCTGATTGGCTCAAAACTCTTCTTCATCAGAGCGCCATATTTCAACCCCCCCCCCAATTGCTCTGCTTTTGTGTGGCTCATTCAGTGAGCACTGTAGTTGATCCCCCAATGAAACGGAGGCTCATCTGCCTGCATTCCTTCTGCTATCTGCTTGAGAGCAGTGCAACTGCGTATTCTAAGTGGCGCATCCAGGTGTCCCCCCGTGATGGGAGAGGTTAGGAAGACATCAAACTCCTCCAAGAAACAAGGAACCTTGTATTATAGAAGCCTCCGAAGCCCTCGCTCGTCCTGCAGGGTTGTCAGCTTGAGCCCACCGAGCAGAAAGGTGAAGAAAAGAACCCCCTCTTATCAGAAAGGTGGAGAGAAGCATCCTCTCATCTCGAACGACCTCGTGCTTCCTTGCCCGTGGCTGGGGGTGCCCTCTGCAGCCGGAGAGTGTGACCCTCTCTCTCTGACCCTTGGCCTTCAGAGCTGTCCTAGTTATTGGATTAACACTTGATAGGGATGTTTTCCTGAGTGCAGACAACTCAAGGTAATGGATTAGCACATTATCATTTAATTACAACAATAGGATAGGCCCCTCAGAATTATTTGGGAGACTTCCTGACACATGCACATGCATAAATGTAAGGTTTGTGTTAGTCATTTAACATGCAAGAATCATATACTATCAGTCCAAAGCAGAGAAATTTTATTTTAAGTTAAAGGTGAGCTAGTCCCTGTGGATATAACCCCTTCTCAATGATTCTAAATCTTATATTAATTTACCATTTAATAAAATATTATTTTATCAGAAATATTTTTTTCTCTTCCATAAAACATAGGTTTGAGAAATAAATGTTCCAATATAAAATCAATTACACAATATAATTGACTCTTCCCTCCCTTTTCTTACATATGTTACATATGAAATAATAACGTGGTGGTGTAGTCCAAACGATAGCTGGGGATTCTGGGTAGTGTAGTGTCTTCTGCCATCCTTTACTCGGAAAAAACATTTGTTTCTCCGAATCGAAGGGGAAAAATACAAAAGCATTGCACACAATTTAAACCAATCAATGTTGTGTAATTAACAAGGATAATCTGGTGTTTTTTAGTCGATGAGTAGTGCAGATATCACTGTAAAATCAATCGACAGTAAGGGGAATACTTACTTCCGGGTGTACAATTCTCCGTTATCCAATGAGAATGGACGCTCACATTGCCTTTAAGGGCAGTCGACACAAACGAACGCCGTGCTTCCATGAGCGTCCATAGAAGCATATGGACATCCCGGAAAGCTGAAAATGGACGCTAAGGGCCCCCCCCCTTGCGTTGAAAATGGACGCTAAGGCCCCCCCCCTTGCGTTTGAAAAAGCCGACAGGGGACTTGACATAACGTCAATATAGGCCGACCTGGGAGTGAGGATGTGTTGGTTTTAACTGCTATTAGCCTATTACATTAACACAAAAACAATAGTAGAGGTTACATTCACTCTTGTACAACATCAACAAGCATTTAGATTAAAAAGCATTTATTAAAAAAAGATGATAATGGTAAACACACACAACATTCATTCAACAAAATATATTGACTGAAACAAATGGAAGTGTGTCAGTGTGTTGATTGCGCGACATTAAGAGTGTGTGTGTGCAAGAGCCAACAAGTCCTCCAACTCATACGACCAAATGGGTCGATTGTTTAAGCCCTTATTACGACCAAATATGTCGTTTGTTCAAGCGCTTAATACGACATATAATTACGTTTTAAAGTTGTCGGCCTCTAGTGCTCCCGTTGAATGCAAACGTTACAGATGGTCGTTTATTCACAAATAACCCTCTCTGTAAAATCCTAAATTGTAGGATAGTTTGGCCATTAAAACGCTTTATGATTAGATTTCTAGCGAGAAGTATATATTGTACTTTTAGAATCCACGTCCAGTCGTTATGTAGGATCTATAGTTTGATAGATATTACGAAGATGATTTGAGGTTTCGTCAGGAGAACGTGTATATGCGGCAAGCGTCCATGTAAAGTTACGGGTTGAAAACAGTATTTCCGGTCTCGACGTTTTCATAATAAAACCAATGATCAAATGATTTAACAGTGATATCTGCAGTACTCATCCACTAAAAAACATCAGTGTATCCTAGTTAATTATACGACATTAATTGGTTTAAATTGTGTACAATGCTTTTGTGTTTTTCCCATAGGGTTTTCTCTTTCGATTCTGAGAGACACATTTCTTTTTTCAGAGGTTTTGATAGGCTAAAATCACGCCGCAATGCACGTCGGGATATGGTGTTTATGTGATATGAAATCGGAAAACATTTAAAAAATAAAAAATAATACTTTATTCCGAGTGTTCTTGCTTTTCTCTTTGAAAGTCATCACATAACGGCATTGTAATACACGGTTCGGCTGCATTAAATATTACATATCTGCCGTAGATATGTATTTATAGAGCCCTGATCAGAAGACCTTTTGACAAACTGGAAGAGATGCCGCCAAAACTGAATACGTGACGTGGACCATAAAATATCAACAATTAAACAACATCTTCCATTTCTTTTCACACAATACGTCTCCTTGCAGTATCAACACTAATTCGGCTGACTTTTATATTTGATCCAATAAGTAGATAGTCTGTATTTACACCATAACGGTGCACAGCTGATAGAAAGGGATTTTTTTGTAGTTTTTAAAGATATTACTGATTTTCTGAACTACCTTTCCAACTCCTCATGTAGTTGACTGTTACAGGTCTATAAAAGTGTATGGTACAATGCATAAGCTTCACATTGAGAGACTGAAACTGTATTTTCCTTTACCGTTCTGTTTTAATTTCACAATAAAGTGAATAGTCATATTATGTTTGATATTATTATGTTTTATTAACTAGACCACTGGTCTAAACCGTACCTCCTAGTGGTTAAAGCACGTTATTGAATTTAGTTGTTGAATAAGTTTAATTTTTATGAAAACATTTAAATATTAAGAGTAGCCTACATACAAAATAGGGGTCAATGATAGAAATATAGAATTGAAAATATCTAGAAGATACTGTAGTGATGATCTCTACAATAAAACAGTTTAGTGCAGGACATCCAAAGATATTAACAGGTGGATGTGCAAAACAGACAAACTGATAAGGCTGAATTTTACTCAGGTGTAACGAAAGTCTGATTTAAGGGTTGTTTATATTTCACATCATTAATCAGAATCTGCAAAGTAACAAAAATAAATGTAGTAGAGTAAAAATACCAGGTTGACCTCTGAATTGTAGTGGAGTAGAACAAAGTAGTACATGCTGCTGTAACAAAAACATTTCCCAACTTGGGATCAATAAAGTATCTTATCTTAAGATGATCGATGGCTACTGCCATATTTGCTAAATGTGCATCTGAACCTTGACAAGTGCATGTTTCAGGCTTATCAATTAACAACAGGAGGGGTCACAGACATAAGACCAGCTGTTAAATAAAGCTCTTCTGACCATAGCTGTCATGTGGGTATATTAATGCTGCCCATTATGGGCACAAGCAATTTTCACCCATGTATTAATTATATGTTTTAAATTTGATAACACCAATGTGTTTCGTATCCCCTAAACCTCCAGGGATGTATACAGTTTAATACTGGCAACTTCTAATTGTGGGAAATACGAAAACGTCTTATAAAACTACAATTCCCAGTAGAGACGTGCCATAGAACATATTGCGAAACACACAATAGCCAGCATGTGTAATTCTGGGGGGGGGAGGGCTGGGCTGGACCCGTCCAAGTCCAGTTTTGGATAGTCTGGCGTGGTTCCATTCCATTTCAAAGAGCTGTTTGACATTCGGCGTAACCTTGTCGCACTGCCACTCCAACATCCAATCACAGAGCTTGAGGGATAATCACGGGGTTTGTAAAGCAAGGCGGGTGTTGTAGTCCCAAACGATAGCTGGGGATTCTGGGTAGTGTAGTGTCTTCGGAAACTCTGTAGTGTCTAAACTCCGAAAAAACTATTTGTTTCTCCGAATCGAAGGTTAAAAACACAAAAGCATTGTACACAATTTAAACCAATCAATATTGTGTAATTAACAAGGATAAACTGATGTTTTTTAGTGGATGAGTAATGGAGATCATTTGACAGTGTGGGGAATACTTCCGGTTTTATTATGAAAACTTCGAGACCGGAAATACTGTTTTCACCCATGCTAACTTTACATGGAAGCTGCCCCATATACAGTACACCAGGGGTGCCCAACCTTTTTTTAACCGAGAGCTACTTTTAAAGTTGCCAGTCTGCCGAGATCTACCAGTCCAAATAGAGAGGCGTAGCCATTACTGACAGGTAAATACACACTTCTACTTGTATAAAACTGACCTTTGTACGATTAATACTTCATAAAATACTGCAAATCCTTTATCTTACCTCTTTCTAATCTACACACATACAAGTATTTAACTGAAGTTACACAACAGTGTTGTTGATACAGAGTTGGAGTTTATTCACACGTCACACTACAGTGGGTGATGTTTTCAAGAAACATTGAACAGTGCTGCCACATACAGTACTGTATGACACTGGGAAAAAGAAAAGACTCTGAACCCTTTCTTTGCCATTATATACAAATAGTGTTGCTACAAAAGTATAAATTAGGCTTATTAATAAGACAACTCAGATCTGAAGCTACACAGGAATCTGCTGCCAAGGTGCAATAAAAAAGACAACATTAATATAATCAAACCCTTTTTTTGTTGCATTTTAGTAGATTATAAAAAGAAATGCCTTTTTAAAATAGGATGCAAGCAACACTAGCTTCTTAACCTGAATTGATTATAGACTATAATCAATTTAAGTTTGCATTCTTATACCATTTTGTACAATAATTATAATGAATAAGTTCAAACAAACTCACAGCTGATTAATAACGGTATCTAACTTGAGTTTTTATCATATCAAAAACCTGTTGAAATGCTACTGTTATTTTTATTACGCATCGGCAGCCTCCAGGAATGCTTCTTTCACAACTTCGCAGTCTTTGAAAGACTTGTGTTTCGCAAGAACGTGACTGACATGATAAGATGCTATGGTAGCAGCCTTGCTCTTGTTGTTGGGCCTGGTGAAAATGGACTGCTGTGCATTTAGCTGTCCTTTCAGGCCCCTCCCCTTTTGGGAGCGTAGGGCAGAATTAGGAGGGAATTCCGTCTCGTAGCGTTTGTGCACTGTTTTGAAATGCCGCTCCTAAATGACCCTTCTTCGATAAAGCCACGCTCGCATTGCAGATGAGACAGATGGACTTTGAATTGGAATAGATACAAAAATAATCATCCTCCCACTCGGAGTGAAAATTATATATGTTTTGCTTCTGCCATAATTGCGGTCTTGTGTGTGTGCGGACTGTCACTCCTGTTGACACGGACAACGTTAGCGAACTAGTACACTGCCCACTGCTCACCAGCCACGCCCCGACACATGGGGTCACGCCAGCCAATCACAAAGCGTTGATGCGTTCAAGTGCATTATTCTGGCACAGGAAGATTATTTTACAAGACATTAACGATAAAACAGAATATTGTTGTTCTATTTTTAGACACATCTCGTGATCGACTGGGAATCTCCCCGCGATCGACCGGTCGATCGCGATCGACTGGTTGGGCACCCCTGCAGTACACGTTCTCCTGGCGAGACCTCAAATTATCTTCGTATATCTATCAAACTGTAGATCCTACACATCAACTGGACGTAGATTATAAAAGTACAATATACACTTCTCGCTAGAAATCTAATAAAAAAGAATTTTAATGGCCAAACTATTCCACAATTTAGGATTTTCCAGAGGGTAATTTGTGAATAAATGACCCTCCGGAGCGTTTGCAATCGACAGGAGCATGTTGTTTCTTACACGACCACTAGAGGTGCTACACTTTAAAACGTGACTCTGGGTCGTATTTAGCTGCTGAACAATCGACCTATATGGTCGTTTTTTGTAGGAGGACAGGCTGGCAAGAGCAGGTGTCAGGTCAGAAAACAACATCTGGGTAGTGATAAGCCATTTTGAACATTGTATTTCCTCTCTGTGTGTCTTCAAAGACCAACACAAGTTACATGTATTCACATACATAACTACTCAATAACATGACTGAACAGATATTACAACAGTAAAGCTCAGTGAACAACATTACACATTAAACCCAATCAATACATGAACATTTACAAAAGTAAAGTAGTCGTGTTCTTTGCCAATACCTGTTGCAACAACAATAAATTATCTTGATTTTGTATTTTCTTTTGTATCTTTTAACATCATAGAAGTTCTGCATTATGTAATGTTATTTGATATCATACTTAATCATGAGATTACATTACCCAAAATGCTGCCTTACTAACACCACTAATGTTCCCTTTCTTTGCACACAGTGCACATATTTTTAAAAGCAAAAGCATAAAGGAATGGATTAAGGCAGCTAATCACAAATACCAGTCCTAAAACAGCGTTCCAGCTTTTCAAGCAAAACTTCCATAGGCCATCATTTTTTTGCAGAATAGCTGCCACACCAAGTACGTTTGTGATGTAATATGGCATCCATAGAACAAAAAAGGTCACAATGATACTTGTGATGAGCCGGGTCGTCTGTGGGTTGTTGAAGAAAGCTGCCTGGTTCACTTTTCTCTGGACACCGATGTATGAAAAGGCCACGACAGAAATTGAAACAAATCCTACGAGGCACTCTGACAGCAGCACAGCCACCAGCTGGGAAGGGGGAGCGTGGGAATCTGTGCAGAATGTCCCATGCTGGTCTTCGATCACCTGTCGGATCACTAAAGCAGGGATACACAGGATCGTGGTAACCAGCCAGAGGAGAACAATCAGCCTCCTCCTGCCTGCCTGATCCAAGCAATTCTGCAGGTTCACCACCTGTAGTGTGTGTAGCGTTGGACACTCAGCAATGTCACTGTTAGCAGGCTAGAACAGATGCTGCAGTACGCGAGATACGTGAGGAGCTTACAGGCCACCAGTCCAAGAGTCCAGCTGTACAGTAAGGTGTAAATCCACAGAGGCAGGAGGAGCAGGCAGATCAGGTCTGATATGGCCAAATTCAGCATCAGACTCTGGCTCAGACTGGACAGGTGCTGCCAGTTTGGTTTGAGGATGATCACAGCAATATTCCCAGGAACTCCCAACAGGAAGCAGATGGACAGCACTACTACAGGGACCAGACGGATAGAGACCAAGGAGGTAGGAGATGGTTCTCCAGGAGTGGAGGAGATGTTAAAGGGGACCAGAGAAGAGTTGAATTGTTCCATGTTGCAAACTTGCTGCTAGACCAGCTGAAAGTTGGCCACCGAGTGAGATAATTGAGTGTTACACAGGAGAAAGAAGACACATCTAAAGAGGAAATGCCAACGTACTTTATATTTAAATGCAAACAATTTGTTTCATGGCTTCATTATCTGACACATTTCCCCATATTCGGTTCCCTTAAAACAGCTTTCAGCCACGCACTTCTAATAGTTCATGAGTAATGACTGAGAGCGATTACTTTTGTATCAGCCTGTATTTTTCTTTAGGACATTCCTGCAAATCATACATTTAGTTCATATTAAAGTTCCTTCGAGGAACTACCCTTTGAATAGGGAAAAAAATATAACCAATTGATTTAGTTTCATAAAATGTACTCATCTATAAATTAAGAAATGTATTTAACAATACAATTAATAACTACAACCAACTATGACCATATTGATATCTTACCTAGGTTAAAGGATTTTACAGTGATCAATAATAGAGGTTGGCAGTATTCACTCTTATACAACAAAATTAACAGAGCAGCATATGGAATATAGAGCATTTATTATTAGATACAAAATTGTAAGCACACAAATATTTATGTAACAAAAGATAAAGTGAAGGAAAAAAAAAAAAAAAGGAAGTGTGCGTGATAGTGTGTGTGTGTGTGTGTGTGTGTGTGTGTGTGTGTGTGTGTGTGTGTGTGTGTGTGTGTGTGTGTGTGTGTGTGTGTGTGTGTGTGTGTGTGTGTGTGTTGTCCTCCCTATGTAAGTTCTGTGTGCCTGAGCATTAACAAACGTGTCAGGTCAGAACAAAAATGTGGAGAGTTAGTAAAGAGAATGTTAAAATGCATGCAATATCCTGTGTCTGTGTGAAATATAGCTACCAACAACTTAACAGTGTGGTGAGAGGCTACTCTAATATATGACCTAAAAAAGTACAACAATGAAACTCAGTAAACATCATTAAACATTAAACCCAACCAATACATTTACCAAAAAAAAAGCTGTCCTAATCTTTCCATTGAATGTTGCAGATTTCTTTGTCCAGTAACAATGACACTACTGTGTAAAACATTCATACTTTGTATGCAAAATAAACTTCTAGATGATTCACTCGAATGAATCTTACAGACCACAAACATCATCTTTCAGTATGATGACAGTAATAATTGATATGTGGGTGCCTGTATCATTACCGTCTTCATCTTTCAACTCTTTGCCTAACCAATTAAAACATGTTTTTTTCTAGAATCAGAGGAAAGACTATGGTTAGCCTCACAATTGATCATAAAATGAATTCTAAACTGTGTATAATGTTAGAACTTTGGACTAAATCACCTTTTTTGAGTTTCACAGGTTAATGGGTATATTTTTTGTGTTTTCTTTTCAAGTCAAAAAGTTCTGCATTATGTAATGTTATTTCAGATCATACAAAGTCAAGTAATTACACTACCTGAAACATTGAGCTACTCCATTATCAACAGCACTAATGTTCCCTTTCTCCGCACAGAGTGCACATGTTTTTAGAAGCAAATGCATAAAGAAGTGGATTAAAGCAGCTGATCATAGGCACCAATGCTGAAACAGTGTACCAGCTGTCCATGCAAAACTTCAAAACTCTTTCATTTTTGTGTGAAATTGCTGCCACACCAAGTACATTTGTGATATGATATGGCATCCATAGAACAAAAAAGGTCACAATGATACTTGTGACCAGCCGGGTCATCTGTGGGTTGTTGAAGAAAGCTGCCTGGTTCACTTTTCTGTGGAGGCCGATGTATGAAAATACCACAACTGAAATTCTTTCAACAAATTATCTAGATTGAAAAAAGGAAGTGTGTTTTTAAATTCTGAATGGTAATGGTAAGAATGGTAAATTGCATCCAAGATCCTGCGTCTGTGTGAATTTTTGCTGACAACAACTTAACGGTGTGGTGAGAGGCTATTCAAATATCTGACTTGAAAGAGATCACAACAATAAAGCTAAGTGAACAACATTAAACATTGAACACAACCAATACATATAGATGAACAAAAATATATTTTTAGACATTGACTCTAATGGTGTGCTTGAGATGCAGATGATTTACTCTGATTAGTCTTGCTAACCACAAACATCCTCTTTCAGTATCATAACAGTAATAATTACATGGAAGAATTGACTAGAATTGTGGGTAAAAACAAGCTGTGTATCAGCTGATATCTTCAGACTAAGTTACACTAGTAATGGTGGGGTTATTTCTGTGAATTATTTTAACATTACAAAGGTTCTGCAATAGATAAGTGACTTCCTCAGTCCCTCGTTTTTAAGCCAATATGTTCGCACACCAGCGACATTAGTCATATCTGGCATTTCCAATCATACTATGTCAAATAATTACACTTTATTTAACAGCAAGCTTCTGCATTTACAACAGTATCAATATGTACTTTCTTGGCACACAGTGCACATGTTTTTAGAAGCAAACGCATAAAGAAGTGGATTAAGGCTGCTGATAACAAACACCAATGCTGAAACAGTGTACCAGCTGTCCATGCAAAACTTCAAAAATCTTTCATTTTTGAGTGAAATAGCTGCCACACCAAGTACATTTGTGATATGATATGGCATCCATAGAACAAAAAAGGTCACAATGATACTTGTGACCAGCCGGGTGGTCTGTGGGTTGTTGAAGAAAGCTGCCTGGTTCACTTTTCTGTGGAGGCCCTTGTATGAAAATGCCACAACAGAAATTGCAACAAACCCGGTCAGGGTCTCTGTCAGCATCACAGCCACCTGCTGGGACTGGGAAGAGTACTGGAAGTGGCAGTCTGTCCCATGCTGGTCTTTGATCACATGTCGAACCACTAAAGCAGGGATAGACAGGATCATGGTAACTAACCAGAGCAGAACCAGAAGCCTCCTCTTTCCAACCCGGTCGAAGATGTTCTGCAGATGTACCACCTGTAGGTAGCGCTGGACACTCAGCACTGTCACTGTCAGGAGGCTAGAATAGAGGCTGCAGTACATGAAATATGCCAGAAGCTTACAAGCCACCAGGCCGAGAGTCCAGCCTTTCACAAAAGTGTAAATCCACAGAGGCAGGGGGAGCAGGCAGATCAGATCTGATATGGCCAAATTCAGCATCAGACTCTGGCTCAGACTGGACAGGTGCTGCCAGTTTGGCTTGAGGATGATCACAGCAATATTTCCAGGAACTCCCAGCAAGAAACATATTGACACCACTACTACAGAGACCAGTTTGATGGAGGCCCAGGACGCAGGAGATGGATCTCCAGGAGTGGAGAAGATGTTAAAGGTGACCGCAGAGGAGTTGAGTTGTTCCATGCTGCAAACTTGCTGCTAGACGAGCTGAAAGTTGGGCAGCGAGTGAGTTATAGGAACTGTGTCAGGCTTTCACAGAAACAGGAAATAGTCTTCACCACCACTCTTCCAGAGAAGTCAAATTAAAACCTGAGTCCTATTTGTATTTTATTTTCTTTATATAGCAAAAGTGTTTGTATGTTTCTTTCAGGTGGCCACCAGTGAATGTAGTGAATTTTTTTCATATCATCATCAATGTCTTGCACTCAAAAGTGATTAGAATTATACTACAGTATATCCAATGATTAGACTTTGTGAGACAAACAGCTTACTCTGCATAAGTAATATGATGTTTCTATCTAAATCATAAGAGTTTCGTTTATCTAACCTACCGTTATTTGGATCTGTGATTTGGTTGTATACTAAGAAAACCAGGCTAGCTTTGGTCAGTGCATGGATTATAGACATGTATCAAATGTATACAAAAGGGCAGTCACGTCCGAAAACTTCCACTTTTAGAACTCAGTATTTCTATTCTCATGAAATGGTATCCTGTTCATGCCTTTTTGTTTCCGATGAGTCACACTTCCCATGAACTACACTGATCAAATTAGACACAACACATTAAATGGAGCTTTGACTTTATTGACCATGAAATGGCATGGAACCTTTTGCACTCATGAAGCACACTTGCTACAGTAAATGGAAAAACAGTATTTAGATAATGTAGAAGTAAAAGCATTTTCACACATCCCAATTCTGATATATAAGCGATTATAAATCATATATATTTGCCTCAAACTGTGTATTTCAAAAACAATTTTCACCATTTTATAAATTATATAAATATATCTTAATCAAACCTTTAATATTTTGAGAAAATTAATCTCGCCACAAGTCCTATTCAGAGGCGGTTCTGATGGCCAACACTGAAAAAACTGAAACTTTGACTTTTATTAAAATAAATAATATTAAGTTTAAACATGTTCAACCTAATATTATTGCTTTCAACTAACCTAATGCAGTTATGTGTTTTTTTTTGAACGTTTCAGTTTTTTTAGTGAAGGATAAACTTTGCATGTCATTTGCATTCCGTGTTTGCAATAGACACTAAACACAGCTGTCTTTTGAAGTACAAAAAACTGTCTTTATAACTAGTGTGTGTGTGTGTGTGTGTGTGTGTGTGTGTGTGTGTGTGTGTGTGTGTGTGTGTGTGTGTGTGTGTGTGTGTGTGTGTGTGTGTGTGTGTGTGTGTGTGTGTGTGTCGTGCGTACGTACGTACGTACGTACGTACGTACGTACGTACGTACGTACGCGTGTGTTGCCCTCCCTACGTGTATTCTATGTGCCTGAGCCACAAACATATCAGGTCAGAAAAACAAATACGGGGAGTTGGTTAAAAATTTTTAAGTTAACTTTAAGGTCAATCTTCCAGTTTGTGTGTACAGACAGAGAGATTGAAATACTGTTTCCCACTATCCCGAATATAAAAACAATGAATATAGAGTATAAAATATAAAAATATGTGTGCAAATATATACACAGTCAAAGACACATTTTTACATGTGATTGTGGACACATTAAGACCTAAATATAAACACAACAATCAATATATACAAAATAACTTCAGTTTGGTGAGAGGCTAATATAATATCGGCATCTTTGCATAACCAACAGCACTAATGTTCCCTTTCTCCGCACAAAGTGCACGTGTTATTTAAAGAAAAAGCATAAAGGAGGGGATTAAGGCAGCTAATCCCAGCCACCAGGCCGAGAGTCCAGCCTTTCAGCAAAGTGTAAATCCACAGAGGCAGGGGGAGCAGGCAGATCAGATCTGATATGGCCAAATTCAGCATCAGACTCTGGCTCAGACTGGACAGGTACTGCCAGTTTGGCTTGAGGATGATCACAGCAATATTTCCAGGAACTCCCAGCAAGAAGCAGATGGACAGCACCACTACAGAGACCAGTTTGATGGAGGCCCAGGGCGCAGGAGATGGATCTCCAGGAGTGGAGGAGATGTTAAAGGTGACCGCAGAGGAGTTGAGTTGTTCCATGCTGCAAACTTGCTGCTAGACGAGCTGAAAGTTGGGCAGCGAGTGAGTTATAGGAACTGTGTCAGGCTTTCACAGAAACAGGAAACAGTCTTCACCACCACTCTTCCAGAGAAGTCAAATTAAAACCTGAGTCCTATTTGTATTTTATTTTCCATATATAGCAAAAGTGTTTGTATGTTTCTTTCAGGTGGCCACCAGTGAATGTGTTGAATTTTTTTCGTATCATCATCAATGTCTTGCACTCAAAAGTGATGATTAGAATTATACTACAGTATATCCAATGATTAGACTTTGTGAGACAAACAGCTTACTCTGCAGAAAAAATATGATGTTTCTATGTAAATCATAAGAGTTTCGTTTATCTAACCTACCATTATTTGGATCGGTGATTTGGTTGTATACTAAGAAAACCAGGCTAGCTTTGGTCAGAGGATGCATAGACATGTATCAAATGTATACAAAAGGGCAGTCACGTCCGAAAACCTCCACTTTTGGAACTCAGTACTATTCTCATGAAATGGTATGCCTGTTCATGCCTTTTTGTTTCCGATGAGTCGCACTTCACATGAACTACACCGATAAAATCAGACACAACACATTAAATGGAGCTTTGACTTTATTGACCACATGAAATGGCATGGAACCTTTTGCACTCATGAAGCACACTTGCTACAGTAAATGGAAAAACAGTATTTAGATCAGTGCTTGAATTGGAATGAAAAAGGTGCCAGTACTCTAAAATCAGCAACTTGTTCAAGTCAATTTTATATATACAGCCCACAAACAAGAATTTGGCTACTATAATGCTGGTGGGTTTGTCTCTTTACTACTGTATATTTTAGAAAGGTTCACTGTACTTAACATTTTTTATGATAGGCAGCGGATATGGCCAAAGCTCAGTAAGGTCAATATTAACTGAAAATATAGCAATCAAAGTCTAGATCTTCTGCTGAAGACACATGAAGCAGAGACCTTTCAGGTGAGAGCCCCTCTGGTGGTGTTCAACATTAATGACAAGGAAACAAAGCTCTGGTCAGAAGCATTTTTTATAAAAAGCTTTAACAAAATTAAGTATTTCTGTACATTTTGAATGCAATCTAACTTTCCAACTCAGAAAACGAAAAACGAAAAAGTGCCAAAAGTCTTCTCACATGGCTGAGCTGCTTTGCAATATACTTCACCACTGAAGAATACAAATATGTATAAAGTAAACTATGATGCAATCTAACTTTCCAACTCAGAAAAATGATAAAGAGCATGAACAAAGAACATGTAAAAACAAATGCAAAATTTGCACAATCTAAATGAGAAACTGTAACTGCAAGTAACAAAGTCTGAGCCATGGTAAAGAGTTACATTGAACACCAAGCTGATCAGATAACTCCCTGGTTGGTCTGAAGTCCTTCTATCTCCAGGATCTGTACAAATCGGCACATTATGCCAAAAGTCTTCTCACTGGGTGAGCTGCTTTGCAATATACTTCACATTGTTAGAAAAGGCTCCAGAAGGCCTTGGGGACATCAGTATCAGGGGCTGGAGCTGGACAGGCTCTTTCATCAGCACTTCTCCTTCCCTTTGCCAGCCAGGACCTCACATACTGTTCCGGATTGAACTGTCCTAGTGATGGTCCATTACATTTAATGAAAACCAGGCTGGACAGTCGGCTGACAGAGCAACACCTCCTCACTCCCAGGTCGGCCTATGTTGACGTTATGTCAAGTTCCCTGTCGGCTTTTTCCAACGCAAGGGGGGGGGGCCTTAGCGTCCATTTTCAACGCAAGGGGGGGGGCCCTTAGCGTCCATTTTCAGCTTTCCGGGATGTCCATATGCTTCTATAGACGCTCATGGAAGCACGGCATTCGTTTGTGTCGGCTGCCCTTAAAGGCAATGTGAGCGTCCATTCTCATTGGATAACGGAGAATTGTACACCCGGAAGTAAGTATTCCCCTTACTGTCGATTGAGTTTACAGTGATATCTGCACTACTCATCGACTAAAAAACACCAGATTATCCTTGTTAATTACACAACATGGATTGGTTTAAATTGTGTGCAATGCTTTTGTATTTTTCCCCTTCGATTCGGAGAAACAAATGTTTTTTCTGAGTAAAGGATGGCAGAAGACACTACACTACCCAGAATCCCCAGCTATCGTTTGGACTACACCATGTGCTCTGTTTGACAAACCCGTGATAGTCCTCAAGCTCTGTGATTGGAGAGTGTGCTCCGAGGGTTACGCCGAGCCTCGAACAGCACTTGAAATGGGATGGAACCACGCAGACTGTCCAAAACTGGATTTGAACGGGTCCACCGCGTCCCCCCTCCCCCACCCTGTCCCCAGAACTACAAATGCTGGCTATTCTGTTTCGCAACATGTTCTGTATCTATGGCACGTCTCTACTGGGAGTTGTAGTTTTAAAAGACGTTTTCGTATTTCCCATAATAAGAAGTTGCCAGTATTAAACTGTGTACATCCCTGGAGGTTTAGGGGATAGGAAACACTCACATTTAAAACATATAATTAATAAATGGGTGAAAATTGCTTGTGCCCATAATGGGCAGCATTAATATATATATATATATATACACACATGCCAGCTAAGGTCAGAAGAGCTTTATTTAACAGCTGGTCTTATGTTTGTGACCCCTGTTGTTAATTGATAACATTACATTACATTACATTAATTGATAAGCCTGAAACATGCACTTGTTAAGGTTCAGAGGCACATTTTGCAAATATGGCAGTATAGCCATCGATCAGCTTAAGATAAGATATACTTTATTGATCTCAAGTTGGAACATTTGCGTTACATCAGCATGTGTAACAGTTAAATATGCAGTGGTGTTTATTTGTAAATCATTTAGTATAATCACACACATTCTGTGTTTTATATTCAACAATTCTGTGTTCTTTATTTATTGATTGTTCAATACCTGACAAGGTCGGAGATGAAATATCTACATACATCTTATAAGAGTATAATACATTATGTATAATATCAGTTAAAATAAGTGCTTCAACATAGTTAACATTGCTGGAGGTACGCACAAATATTGATAGATGTCTTGTAATGCACTATTGAGGAACCTGCGACCCAAGTTTTTCATTCAATGCATAACTACACCATAGTTGTGTAGGCCTATATGATATGTCAATAAACCTTAGAAAATCTTGAAATCTTGAAAGGGATGTGCAAAATAGTCATTATATACAGTCTTTAATGGACTATTAGTAGAGAATAACGAGTAATTAATATACTTTATAGGGATCCTATTAATATCTAATGATAAAAATAATGAAATTCAATAACATGCTTTAACCACTAGGTGTCCCTTTATATCAGCTGTGCACCTTTATGGTGTAAATACAGCCTATCTACCAATTGGATCAAATATAAAAGTCAGCCGAATTAGTGTTGATACTGCAAGGAGACGTATTGTGTGAAAAGAAATGTAAGATGTTGTTTAATGGCTGATATATTTATGATCCACGTCACGTTTTCAGTTCCTCATGTTTGTCTAGAAGTCTTCTCATCAGGGCTCTATAAATACAGAACTACGGCAGATATGTAATATTTAATGCAGCCGAACCGTGTATTACAATACCGTTATGTGATGACGTTCAAAGAGAAAAGCAAGCACACTCGGAATAAAGTATTATTGTATTTTTTTTCAATGTTTTCGGTCTGTTTCCGTTATTTGTTCATGACGATGTGCTGTGAGATGTGAGACTGGAATTGCACAGGGGGAAATAACGTAGGCTATCTTTAGATGCGGATTTTGTTAAACTAATATGTTTTCGCTGTGGACCAACACTATACATTGACGGGGAAGGGGGTAGCAATAAAGATAACACCATTAAACAGTTAAACAACATAACAGAAATAATATAGATAGCAGCGTCCCTAGCAACCACCTTGGTAACAATGAAAACGTTATGGACGCAATTTCCTGAAGTAATCTTCGTAATAACTAGCAAACTAAAGATCATGTACATCCACTGCACACATAATCTGAAATAACAACTCATATTTCTCGCATCAAATGACATCAAAACGCATTTTAATGGCCAAACTAACTTTAAAATAGGCATTTTCCATCGAGAATAAAACGAAGTTCGGCCATGTTTTTTTTTTCTTCAGGGAGAAATTTGAAGATCACGTGACGTCAAACAGAGCACATGGTGTAGTCCAAACGATAGCTGGGGATTCTGGGTAGTGTAGTGTCTTCTGCCATCCTTTACTCCGAAAACATATTTGTTTCTCCGAATCGAAGGGGAAAAATACAAAAGCATTGCACACAATTTAAACCAATCAATGTTGTGTAATTAACAAGGATAATCTGGTGTTTTTTAGTCGATGAGTAGTGCAGATATCACTGTAAAATCAATCGACAGTAAGGGGAATACTTACTTCCAGGTGTACAATTCTCCGTTATCCAATGAGAATGGACGCTCACATTGCCTTTAAGGGCAGCCGACACAAACGAATGCCGTGCTTCCATGAGCGTCTATAGAAGCATATGGACATCCCGGGAAAGCTGAAAATGGACGCTAAGGCCCCCCCCCCTTGCGTTGAAAATGGACGCTAAGGCCCCCCCCCCTTGCGTGGGAAAAAGCCGACAGGGAACTTGACATAACGTCAACATAGGCCGACCTGGGAGTGAGGATGTGTTGGACAGAGAGAGCATTCCTTTTTGCAGTAAGGATATCGTTCATGCAGCTGAATGCCCGCTCACACTCACTAGTGGAGACAGCGATGGTTCGGACTGCTTTCAGTAGAGGCTCCATGGCAGCAGGTGTACGGGATGCCCTGGTTTCCTTGTATTCGTGAAAGCCCTGAACAGTCTCTCTTCTGTCCACTTTCAGCACTTCGCACAAACGTAGCACCTCTACGTCCCCATACTGTACGTCTAACTCCTCTTCAGGCCAACTTCCAGGATGGATAACTTTCATGTCCTGGATTAGCTGATTGTCCCGGGCCTCCCGGCCATGTAATGGGATTTCTCTTGTGCTGACATGAGAGGAGGTTGTGGAAGTCATTCTGTGTCTCAGATTCTCTACCATACTGCGGAAAAACTGACCTGCATGAATCTGTACAAGCCTGCCATTCTCACGCAGGGCAACACCCTTGAAGGACTTCTCAGCTAGAGCTGTATGAACTGTAGTCATGTGTGGGCCAGGCATGGTGACCATGGATTCAAAAACTCGTATTTCTCGAGTTAAGAGCCTATCTGCTGTAGGCAGTGTCATCTCTCTTTTTTGGAGTTGCCGAGAGAGGTCGCTGAGCTCTGTGAGCGCATCGTACATCAGTCCCAGATTGCTGACAAACGTTGCAGATGTGAGCACATCATCCAGGCCCTTGTACTTTGCTCTGTCTCTGGAATCCCTGCTTGTGTCGTTTGCAGCATTTGTGAAGTGATCATGAAGCACTCGGTAGTTTTCCCAGACTGCTCTGACGCTCCTTTCACTTGAAGCCACCCAGCGGATGGACAAAACACGCCCTATCACCAGGAGACGCTGTCCGACTGCTTGCGCACAATTTACTACACAACTGGGTAGCAACGCCTGTTCTCTTCCCTAGCATGACTGAAGCCCCATCACATGCAAAAGAAACGAAACACTGACCTAAAAAGTCCTCGTTAAAATCTCTTCCAAGACACTCCATTAACGCCTTTGTGATGTCATCAGCCGTTGTTCCATCCAACTCGATCAGCTCCCAAAAAAACGTTTCGGGCTCAGCATCAGCTAATGCTGAGCGTAGACACACAACAAGCACCGTTTTACCACTAATAGTGGTAGATTCATCGACCAAAACACAGAGTTTTCTTTGGTTTTCTGTAATGTCTTTTGCCATTTTTTTCTTCAGCTCATGAGCTATGTGGTCGATGATTTCGCCACAGGTTTTATTGGAGTGCAAAACCCTGCCCACGTTCAGCCCATTCAGTTTCTGTACATTCAAATCAATTGGCATGTCTGTGAATGGCCGGCTATGTTTGCCAATTTTATATGCTGTTCGAACAACTCTGATAGTGGTGTCTAATTCAGATGTATGCATAGACTGCACTTGATGTTGAATAGTTTCACGTGAAGCAGATGTAAGGATGTCAGCAGCTTTTACATGGGCTTGTGATTCTTTATGTTCTTTGATTTTTTTTCTCAGGCTAGCTTGTTGTTTGCCCTTGTCAACACCGAAATGAGACACTGCACACTCACCCCATTCAGTTGACAGTTTCAGTCCTTGTCCAGTGTGTATTCCCAAAGATTTGACATCTCTGCATATCCGACATCCTAGCTTCTTATCTTTAAGAAGGAGCCATGCATTGGTCTTGCAAAAATATTGCACCTGGTCCGTTGTCCAGCAGTCAGGTGCATCGCTTTGCCCGGTGTTGGTGGTGGCAGTTGCGCCAGCAGCAGCTAACGTTAGAGGCTCTGGAGGAGGCGGCGGAGCTAGTGCTAATGCTAATGCACTAGAACTTGGAGCAGGAGGATCAACCAAAGAAAGCTCCCCATCAGACACAATTTCCAACACAGGCACAGCATTCTCTGTATTTGAAGTTTCTTCCGGCGACAACCGCTGTCTTTTTGCACTTTTATTAATCCAAGCTAACATTTTAGAAATGCTAATTTGTGACGTGACTTGCTTTCCTTCTCTCGGGGGCGTGCCTGCTCTGTTCTATCACTCTACATAGCCACCCACTGGGTGGGAGTTGCACTGCATAAACACAACACACGTGCATCTAGGTATGTAAATTGTAAAGCATTAAAACATGGTTTTACTAACAGTTTTCAGTATGTTGTTACTTCGGCATTATTATTATTATTATTATTATTTGAAACGTGTATTACTATTAAATCACGGTCAAATAGGTTAATTTTGACATAGTCGTTTCCACCACAGTATTTACATGGAGAAGATAAGCCCCGCCCCCTCTCCAGCACGTTCTGTTTGAATGACAGGAGTAAACAGCTGACAGCCGCTGTGAAACTCCAGCGGTTAGAGCGATGAGAATGTCCGTTCTGCACTTCATGACGCATCTACTGAGTACCGGGCGGCTGTATATATATATATGGATGTATAATAAGAACGGCGGGAGAGTGTTGAGTACTGGCACGGTGCATGAGTACCGGAGTACCGCCAGCATGCCGGTACTGAGCAAGAAGTGCCGGTGTTACCGTTTAACTGGTTACACCGGGGAACTCGTTACGTTACATTAACGGTAGGAATGGGGCGTGTACTTTGAGGAGCCATTGTCGAATAACCACGAAATACACATTTCGATCGCTTCTTTTGTTGTTTACATTTATCTTTTGGTATATTTGGCTCCATAGGAACACTTTGATGCACATTCAGTACCAGTGTGTGAGGTTGTGGTTGCGATGCCGATATCCGGACGCGGACAGCGAGGACTACAAAATGACAATGACTGGGGATGTCTGTTCAAAACATTGCCAACGTGAATAAATCATTTCAAATATGTATTTGTCTCCGACTTTCATTTGTACATCGTTGTTAATGTGATGTTTAGTAGCTTTGATAGCTGTCCATACCTCCAGACAGCCTAAAAGTAAGACACAAGTTGTTTACTCACAGCCCGAATGCAGCATCGAGATCCGTGGCCAGCTGTGATCCTCTCCGATTAACTTGTGACAGGACTTCTTTAGCTATTCTCCAGCGAGCAAGGTTTTTATTAAATACCTCCATCCCTCTCATCACAACAAGACTCTACACTGTGCAGAAAAAAAACAACATAAATGAAAATAACCTTGCTGGATAGCTTAGAATGAAACAAACAAACTATCTTCCATGGCTGATACTGATGTCACAGTAACGGCTAAACCACAGACAAGTCCAGCGGGGGGGGCACAAGTTGAATCCATATAATGAAATTGTTATTTTATATATATATATATATATATATATATATATATATATATATATATATATATATATATATATATACATGCTATATATATTTATATTTATTTCTATCCTACATTGTACATTGTACATCTATCCTACATTGTACATTATATAAACCGGCGGAAGTGTCACACTTTCTTGGTTTGTGATTATAGAGAGAGAGAGATAGCGACAGAGAGATAGATAGCGATAGAGACATAGACAGAGATACTGTAGAGATAGACATAGATAAAGATCGGCTGTGTGTGTGTGTGTGTGTGTGTGTGTGTGTGTGTGTGTGTGTGTGTGTGTGTGTGTGTGTGTGTGTGTGTGTGTGTGTGTGTGTGTGAGAGAGAGAATAGATGTAGGGCTAACCAAGAGGGGATGGATTCAGGAGTTGTTAAACAACTGATGGATTTTATGATCCACGATATTTATGCTGATGGCTTGAAAAAAAGAAAATTGTTGACAATTATCCTTTATTATCTTGTATGAATATATCTGGTATATTGCTCATTTTCCATAAAAGAAAAACATGTATTTGAGTTTGATGCATACAAATACTGTAGATGATGATTGTTGAAAATGCACTTTTACCATAAAATGCCAGCAAGACCAGTTGGTTGAGGCTCATAAAAACAAAACTGTGTAGACAGTAAAAAAAAAAGTAGTTTGTGTCCCATTTGATAAAAAAATGCAAACAAATACTTTTTCCATAGATATTTTCTTGGTCTGCCAATTAAAGGGTTAAGCCTATATGTTTAAGCAATTATGTCTGCCTTCCCCGTCTTGCACCATTAGGACCCACTGATATAAAATGCTTAACTGCCTAAATTGCAACTATGCACTTTTTGGTGGGCTAAGCGCAAGCTTCACATATTTTTGGCTACGTTTAAAGTGCCAAATGTAAGTTTAGATATTATGCAATGCAACGTTTTTCTTGGCCTACATCAGTGTTATAGAAGGAAAGACAACAGTGATAGTTATGTTTCAGAATAACATTTATTGGAAATTGTTGGAAAAATATCACTTTTCACCAGTTTGAGCTTCAACCTCAAGATCCATGTGTCTGTGATCCTCTCCAGAATGGAAGTAGTCATCACATACAGAGCATCAACTAGTTCCTGAACAGTGTCCTTCACATGCTGATATCCAAGAGAGGGAGTTACACAGTCACAAGATGGAGGAATAGAAAGCAGTATTCAATGTTTACTTCAGATTAGCTCCACGTCAGAAATGAGCATGCTTGATGTCAAGCTATCCAGCAAGGTTATTTTCATTTATGTTGTTTTTTTTCTGCACAGTGTAGAGTCTTGTTGTGATGAGAGGAATGGAGGTATTTAATAAAAACCTTGCTCGCTGGAGAATAGCTAAAGAAGTGCTGTCACAAGTTAATCGGAGAGGATCACAGCTGGCCACGGATCTCGATGCTGCATTCGGGCTGTGAGTAAACAACTTGTGTCTTACTTTTAGGCTGTCTGGAGGTATGGACAGCTATCAAAGCTACTAAACATCACATTAACAACGATGTACAAATGAAAGTCGGAGACAAATACATATTTGAAATGATTTATTCACGTTGGCAATGTTTTGAACAGACATCCCCAGTCACCTCATTGTCATTTTGTAGTCCTCGCTGTCCGCGTCCGGATATCGGCATCGCAACCACAACCTCACACACTGGTACTGAATGTGCATCAAAGTGTTCCTATGGAGCCAAATATACCAAAAGATAAATGTAAACAACAAAAGAAGCGATCGAAATGTGTATTTCCTGGTTATTCGACAATGGCTCCTCAAAGTACACGCCCCATTCCTACCGTTAACGTAACGTAACGAGTTCCCCGGTGTAACCAGTTAAACGGTAACACCTGTACTCCATGGGTCAGAACCAGAAGTGCCGGTACTGCGTACCGGTGAGTACCGGCCCAATTCCAGCACTGCCTCCGACGGTCAGATAACATGGGCTGGAAATCCTCAGCTGGCGGCGCGACCCTCCGAGACGAATCCTGGAAGCTGGGAACAACATCTCTGTTGCGTCGACGCTCCCTCTCTCTTTCCCGAAGACGGTTATCGATCCGGATGGCCACAGCGATGAGGGATTCCAGATCCCGGGGTGTCTCCAGTGGAGCCGGCTGGTCCTTTATCGGTTCTGAAAGTCCCGTCATGAAGGCGTCACAAAGAGCTGGAACATTCCATCCGCTGCTGCTGTACGAAACTCGATGGCATAATCAACCACCTGACGGTTGAGCTGACGTATTTGAAACAGTCTTCTGCTGGCCTCTGTAGCAGGCGATGAGTGGTCAAAAATGCGACTCATAGTCTCTATGAAATCGGCCAATGAGTAACATAGTTCGGTGTCTCTAGACCAGTGGTTCCCAAACGGTGTGCCGGCAAGTCCGGGTGTGCCGTGGGATTTTGTGACAACCATACGTTATTATTGCAATATAAAACTACACAAAAATAATTGTTTTTTTTATTACTATATCAGTACTTTGTAGGTTTATATGTACGTAATCTGCGCGACTTGCGCGTCCACATCTCCACGTGCAGTGCTGCATAAACATGGCTGAGTCAGCAAACTTTCGAGGGGTGGAGGCAGTGCTGGAATTGGGCCGGTACTCACCGGTACGCAGTACCGGCACTTCTGGTTCTGACCCATGGAGTACCGGCACTTCTTGCTCAGTACCGGCATGCTGGCGGTACTCCGGTACTCATGCACCGTGCCAGTACTCAACACTCTCTCCCGCCGTTCTTATTATACATCCATATATATATATATACAGCCGCCCGGGTACTCAGTAGATGCGTCATGAGGTGCCGAACGGACATTCTCATCGCTCTAACCGCTGGAGTTTCACAGCGGCTGTCAGCTGTTTACTCCTGTCATTCAAACAGAACGTGCTGGAGAGGGGGCGGGGCTTATCTTCTCCATGTAAATACTGTGGGTGGAAACGACTATGTCAAAATTAACCTATTTGACCGTGATTTAATAGTAATACACGTTTCAAAATAATAATAATAATAATGCCGAAGGTAACAACATACTGAAAACTGTTAGTAAAACCATGTTTTAATGCTTTACAATTTACATACCTAGATGCACGTGTGTTGTGTTTATGCAGTGCAACTCCCACCCAGTGGGTGGCTATGTAGAGTGATAGAACAGAGCAGGCACGCCCCCGAGAGAAGGAAAGCAAGTCACGTCACAAATTAGCATTTCTAAAATGTTAGCTTGGATTAATAAAAGTGCAAAAAGACAGCGGTTGTCGCCGGAAGAAACTTCAAATACAGAGAATGCTGTGCCTGTGTTTGGAAATTGTGTCTGATGGGGAGCTTTCTTTGGTTGATCCTCCTGCTCCAAGTTCTAGTGCATTAGCATTAGCACTAGCTCCGCCGCCTCCTCCAGAGCCTCTAACGTCAGCTGCTGCTGGCGCAACTGCCACCACCAACACCGGGCAAAGCGATGCACCTGACTGCTGGACAACGGACCAGGTGCAATATTTTTGCAAGACCAATGCATGGCTCCTTCTTAAAGATAAGAAGCTAGGATGTCGGATATGCAGAGATGTCAAATCTTTGGGAATACACACTGGACAAGGACTGAAACTGTCAACTGAATGGGATGAGTGTGCAGTGTCTCATTTCGGTGTTGACAAGGGCAAACAACAAGCTAGCCTGAGAAAAAAAATCAAAGAACATAAAGAATCACAAGCCCATGTAAAAGCTGCTGACATCCTTACATCTGCTTCATGTGAAACTATTCAACATCAAGTGCAGTCTATGCATAAATCTGAATTAGACACCACTATCAGAGTTTTTCGAACGGCATATAAAATTGGCAAACATAGCCGGCCATTCACAGACATGCCAATTGATTTGAATGTACAGAAACTGAATGGGCTGAACGTGGGCAGGGTTTTGCACTCCAATAAAACCTGTGGCGAAATCATCGACCACATAGCTCATGAGCTGAAGAAAAAAATGGCAAAAGACATTACAGAAAACCAAAGAAAACTCTGTGTTTTGGTCGATGAATCTACCACTATTAGTGGTAAAACGGTGCTTGTTGTGTGTCTACGCTCAGCATTAGCTGATGCTGAGCCCGAAACGTTTTTTTGGGAGCTGATCGAGTTGGATGGAACAACGGCTGATGACATCACAAAGGCGTTAATGGAGTGTCTTGGAAGAGATTTTAACGAGGACTTTTTAGGTCAGTGTTTCGTTTCTTTTGCATGTGATGGGGCTTCAATCATGCTAGGGAAGAGAACAGGCGTTGCTACCCAGTTGTGTAGTAAATTCCCAAGCCTGTTTGTGTGGCACTGCTCCAATCATCGTCTAGAGCTGGCAGTTGGGGATGTGGTCAAGGAGGTCTCAGGGCTCAATCATTTCCAGATCTCTTTTGACAAACTCTATTCCTTGTTCCATGCCTCCCCCAAAAATCAGAGGCAGTTAGCGCAGTGTGCGCAAGCAGTCGGACAGCGTCTCCTGGTGATAGGGCGTGTTTTGTCCATCCGCTGGGTGGCTTCAAGTGAAAGGAGCGTCAGAGCAGTCTGGGAAAACTACCGAGTGCTTCATGATCACTTCACAAATGCTGCAAACGACACGAGCAGGGATTCCAGAGACAGAGCAAAGTACAAGGGCCTGGATGATGTGCTCACATCTGCAACGTTTGTCAGCAATCTGGGACTGATGTACGATGCGCTCACAGAGCTCAGCGACCTCTCTCGGCAACTCCAAAAAAGAGAGATGACACTGCCTACAGCAGATAGGCTCTTAACTCGAGAAATACGAGTTTTTGAATCCATGGTCACCATGCCTGGCCCACACATGACTACAGTTCATACAGCTCTAGCTGAGAAGTCCTTCAAGGGTGTTGCCCTGCGTGAGAATGGCAGGCTTGTACAGATTCATGCAGGTCAGTTTTTCCGCAGTATGGTAGAGAATCTGAGACACAGAATGACTTCCACAACCTCCTCTCATGTCAGCACAAGAGAAATCCCATTACATGGCCGGGAGGCCCGGGACAATCAGCTAATCCAGGACATGAAAGTTATCCATCCTGGAAGTTGGCCTGAAGAGGAGTTAGACGTACAGTATGGGGACGTAGAGGTGCTACGTTTGTGCGAAGTGCTGAAAGTGGACAGAAGAGAGACTGTTCAGGGCTTTCGCGAATACAAGGAAACCAGGGCATCCCGTACACCTGCTGCCATGGAGCCTCTACTGAAAGCAGTCCGAACCATCGCTGTCTCCACTAGTGAGTGTGAGCGGGCATTCAGCTGCATGAACGATATCCTTACTGCAAAAAGGAATGCTCTCTCTGTCAGCCGACTGTCCAGCCTGGTTTTCATTAAATGTAATGGACCATCACTAGGACAGTTCAATCCGGAACAGTATGTGAGGTCCTGGCTGGCAAAGGGAAGGAGAAGTGCTGATGAAAGAGCCTGTCCAGCTCCAGCCCCTGATACTGATGTCCCCAAGGCCTTCTGGAGCCTTTTCTAACAATGTGAAGTATATTGCAAAGCAGCTCACCCAGTGAGAAGACTTTTGGCATAATGTGCCGATTTGTACAGATCCTGGAGATAGAAGGACTTCAGACCAACCAGGGAGTTATCTGATCAGCTTGGTGTTCAATGTAACTCTTTACCATGGCTCAGACTTTGTTACTTGCAGTTACAGTTTCTCATTTTAGATTGTGCAAATGTTGCATTTGTTTTTACATGTTCTTTGTTCATGCTCTTTATCATTTTTCTGAGTTGGAAAGTTAGATTGCATCATAGTTTACTTTATACATATTTGTATTCTTCAGTGGTGAAGTATATTGCAAAGCAGCTCAGCCATGTGAGAAGACTTTTGGCACTTTTTCGTTTTTTCGTTTTCTGAGTTGGAAAGTTAGATTGCATTCAAAATGTACAGAAATACTTAATTTTGTTAAAGCTTTTTATAAAAAATGCTTCTGACCAGAGCTTTGTTTCCTTGTCATTAATGTTGAACACCACCAGAGGGGCTCTCACCTGAAAGGTCTCTGCTTCATGTGTCTTCAGCAGAAGATCTAGACTTTGATTGCTATATTTTCAGTTAATATTGACCTTACTGGGCTTTAGCCATATCCGCTGCCTATCATAAAAAATGTTAAGTACAGTGAACCTTTCTAAAATATACAGTAGTAAAGAGACAAACCCACCAGCATTATAGTAGCCAAATTCTTGTTTGTGGGCTGTATATATAAAATTGACTTGAAAAAGTTGCTGATTTTAGAGTACTGGCACCCTTTTCATTCCAATTCAAGCACTGGGTGGAGGTATGCCCATTATTTTGAGTTCGTCCGAAGAATAGACAGGAATGTGACGGTGAGGTGCAAACTGTGTCCAGGCCAGAAGCTGTTATCCACTGCTGGAAACACCACGTCAAACCCTATGGTCAAACCTCAACAAACACCTGCAAAGAACACATGCTAAGGTGAAGCTACCACACACGCTATTTGTTGTTTGTTTATATCACGCAGTCTGTTCTTCTTCTCTGTCTTCCGGTTGTTGCCTGTTTTGAATGACAAATACACACTACCGCCGCCTGCTGGTAAGGAAAGTTATTGCCACTCACGCATGCGCAGTTCGTACGTGCTCGGCGAGTAAAGTAACGAGTAAAGTAACGAGTTACTTTATGTAGATAGTAACGAAGTAATATGTAATATATTACATTATTTTAGTAACGACCCCATCTCTGGAGTTGGCGTTCTCTACTCTGATTTACATGAAGAACAACAGGAGGTCACGGCTCTCTGTTGAACAGGACTTGCGAGTGGCCCTCTCCTCAGTGCCACCAAGGATTACAAAATTCTGTGCGCCCCGAAAGGCACATGTATCTCACTAATTTGTAAGTCGGCAAAATATTTACAATAGCACATGTTTCAATGCTGATTGCTGAAATGTTACATTTATAATTTGTAGTTCAGGACCATGGACAATGCAGCTTCCTTGCATTGACAGTTCTCTGTGCTGAATTTCTGCTGAGTTTCCTTTGCCTCATTTTTTATGTTGTGACCTGTCTGGTTTAAATGAGTGTGTTGCTGCTTTGATGAAGCCTAATTTGATAAAGTTTCAAATTAATTTCTGAAATATTTCGTTAATAAATATTTCACGAGTAATATAGTTGTCTTTGTCACATTTTATTTGGCATTAGTAAATAATTATGCACATTTACAGATATTTTACATGATATGAGTGATAACACATGTTATAAGGGCTATTTTGCACAATAGGTGTGCCTTGAGATTTTTACTTGTCCTTTGGTGTGCCTTGGGCACAAAAAGTTTGGGAACCACTGCTCTAGACCATTCTGCAGTAGCCCAGGCTGCAGCTCTTCCCGTTAAGTGAGACACGATAAACGCCACTTTAGTCAGATGAAAAAGCTCCTGGGTTTTGTTGAAAATGCAGATCGCACTGTACCAGAAAGGCTCTGCAATTCGAGGAGTCTCCGGAAGATTTATCCGGAAGAACCAGCCGTAAAGGGGAAGAAACAGCCTGATTTGGGTAAACTGTGTCAGCTGGAGTATTGACAGGCAACCTCTCAGCTGTGGATGACGTCACCGGAAGAACAGTCTGTTGGTGAGTGAAACAATTATTAATTTGGGCAACCAGTTGTTGCATCTGTGTAGAGATGTTTTCTTGACGTCCTTCCAGCTCTTTCCTTTCCTGGGCAGCTATGCCCAGCTGTTCCTCATGGTGATAAATCCTCACGTCTTGTGCTGACAGGGTGGCGTGAAGCGTTCTTGGGTCGGCTGGGTCCATAATGGTCAGTTCGTTCTGTTACGAACTCAGACACTTAGGATAGGACCCAATTGCACGACCCAGGAGACAGAGGTAAAGTATTTGTAAGATACTTTATTTTCCAAATACAACATTGAACAACAAAAAAGGTGCCAAGATGACAAAAATAGAGAACAAAAACTGAAAGCGCTCACGTAGTGAGGAATCAAACTTTTTCAAGAGCATAGACCTGACCATAGCAAGAGACAATACGAACTGACACTGAACACTGGGCCACAGGGGAATTTAAGCACATCATAATAAGACACAGGTGGGAATAATCAGGGGCGGGGCTGACGCTGATGAGCACAGGAGACACACAAGGGGTGGACAATCAGAAGCCTGGAATGAGAGGTAAATGGTGAGTGACAAAACAAACATAAAAATGAACATCTCTAGCATTTCTGTCGGTGCACAACAAGGCATAATTACAAGAGGCAACTTAACATCACAGCAGGCATAACAACAGCCGGTGTTTCTTGTGAGGGTTTCCCCGGGAAACAAACAGAATAAACACAAATACGTCACAGATTATTTTGCGGTATTTGAAATCATCTACGCAGCTCGCGACGTAACTAGGAGTCTAGTGGACGGTATCAGTAGCCTACTACAAGTAAAAAATAAAATAACATTTATTTTATTTTATTTTTTAAAATTAATTACGTTGTTTATAAATGTATCTGAGGGCCGCAAAAAGAGGAGGTGGGGGCCACATGCGGCTGCCATTTGCTCATCCCTGAGCTAGGTGAAGGCAGTGCTCTCGCTCCCCGCTCCCGCTGCTGGTAACGTGGGTGTAGTTACATCCCTCTTTGTTCGGCGAGTAGCATTGCTCTACTCTTTCCGTTCAGCAGGTAGCTGGTGAAGGCTGTGTTCTCGCACCCGCTCCCGGTTACGTTGCATCTGGCTACCTACATAATGGCTCATTCATGTAGCGCCTGTATGGCTTCTCTTGAGCCCGAGGACGGCCATGACCGCTGCCCCTCTTGCCTTGGCCTCGAGCATTTGAGGGAAGGTCTCACTCAAAGCGCCTGCATGAACTGTAGCGGCATCAGGGTCGGCTTTAGAACAAATCGAATGGGGGGGCAATCATTTACCAAGGGGGGGCACACACTGCCGTCAACAACCAGCACACAAGAACTAACGCAACTTCAAAAAACATGCTGTAAAGTCTATTGTCTTTCACACACATTGCAGGGGTGTAGTGCTATTGTATAGCGCACCTATTATATGACCTGTGCATACATGCACTGTTGTGGCATGACCACCAAAACAGAAACATATGGACATAGGCCAGCATATAAAAAGTGTGCAAATGTATTTAGTATCCTATCCATGTGAACATGTTTTAGGTGGGTGTGGACCTAACCTCCTCTAGGAGGGCAAGCTCCCCCGGGAAGATTAAATGCATCAATCTGGTGCACTTTGAGAGCAAAATGAAGAGATCTATGGATAGCCTATACATCTCTCAGCATCCATATGAAACAGAACTGTACACAGATTTACTTTTTCTTCATGGATATTTTACTAATCACTCCCCTTTTAAACTGTATTCTTGTGTTACTGTCCTATAGTATTTCATACCCGTTTTTCATTTATTCTCTTATGCTTTAATAACTATAATGATCATATAAAGGTATTCCTCGCAAATACTTGTTTACATAAATGGTGACCAAACCGTTTGAGACCCACTGAGATAACCTACACTAAAGTTAACTATCTAAACACTGAGAGAGTCCTTACCTCACTGAGCTGATGTTATAAGATCCTCTCAGTCTGACAGGAGAGGACTCTCCTCCACCTTATTATTTTGTATTATTATTATTATAAAAAACATTATTCACCCATTGAGAATATCCAAGAATTCAAAGTGAAATTCAAGTGAACAAATATCGAGTTTAATTAATGTTGTATATGCTTTATCCTCTGAACCGAACTCATTTATACGGTAAAAACTGATTGTTGGTTCCGGCGCGCGCCATAATAACGTGAGAGAGGCAGAGAGCTGCCTGCAAAATAAATGATGGCTCAAAGTTCACTAATGAACTTTGTTTTTTTTAAAAAGCCAGACTCCAAGAAGAGCCCCCACTGCCCTCATCGAGCAGCGATCTATACGATCATTTTCTGATAACGATGAAATAGCCCCGCCTCCCTCTCCCTACGTCTCCCTCTCCCACCTCTCCTGCTGCGGCCCCCCCCACTTTTCAGCCCTGCCCCACATTTTCGCAGCAGCAGATTTTTTTAATTTTTTTAAATAATTTTTTTCAGTCTTTATTTCGAACAGATTAAAAAATAAAAAATAACAAATGTGAAAAACAGAATACCGTATTATTATAATACAGTATGTATCCACATTCATGGTAATATTTGTATATTCAACAAAAAAAACAAAAAAAGTCTTCATATTAATAATAATAATAATAAATCATATGTGTCCGAAAGGGAGTAGGAGGAAGCAAATGCTTATTAATTCTCACCCCTTACTTGATCAATGATTGTCCTTTAAATCATTATGCAAGTTATTCCTACTTAGATTTACATTTATACATACATATACAATAATTTAATCTTCAATCACCTTTCTTCATTCTCATATTTTTCAAAAAAAGTGTTTCTGTACATCCTTTTAAACTGAATTATGCTTGTGCTTTGTTTTAACTCCTGCTCCAAACCATTCCATAAAATCACCCCACAAATTGTTATACTCATACTTCTCAGAGTTGTTCTGACCTTGAGTTGTTTAAAATGTAGATTTCCTCTCAAATTATATCTATGTCTATGAACAGTGGTTTTAATTTCCTAGGAAGTAGATTATGTCTGGCTCTGTACATGATTTGTGCCGTTTTAAATGTAACCAGATCAATGAACTTCAATATGTGTGACTTCAAAAATAATACATTAGTGTGTTCAAGATATCCAACATTATTGATAACTCTTATAGCCCTTTTTTGTAATGTGCATAACGGCTGTATTGGTTTTGTACGTGTTTCCCCAAATCTCCACACAGTAAATCAGATATGGCAATATTAGTGTGTTATATAGAGTATGCAATGAGTTATAGTCCAGAATGTATCTGGCTTTTCCAAATATTGCGATAGTTTTAGCCAGTTTTGCTTTTACATGAGTGATATGAGGTTTCCAGCTGATTTTGTGGTCTAAAACCACACCAAGGAACTTAATTTCATATACTCTTTCTATGTGTTATCTAGTATTAATTGTATCTGCAGATTTGTTTTATGTTTTCCAAATAACATAATCTTGTTTTGCTTATATTTAATGATAATTTTTTGTGTCAAACCAATGTTTTACTTTAATCATTTCTGCTGTTATCACTTCCATTAGCTCTTTCAAATTGTCACCGGAACAAAACATATTAGTGTCATCTGCAAATAAAATACATTTCAATATATTTGATACTCTGCAAATGTCGTTGATGTATATTATGAACAGCTTTGGACCCAACACGGACCCCTGAGGTACTCCACAAGTTATGTTCATGTATTCTGATTTATGTTCACCAATTTCAACAAATTGTTGTCTGTTGTTTAAATAATCTCTCACCCAGTTTAATCCCACCCCTCTGATGCCATACCGTTCCAGTTTTATCAGTAAAATATTGTGATCTATGGTGTCAAATGCTTTTTGTAAGTCTATAAATATTCCCACTGCTTGTTTTTTATTGTCCATGCAGTTTGCTATTTCCTCACTTAATTCCATTAGTGCCATAGATGTTGATCTATCTTTCCTGAATCCATATTGACTGTCGTCCAAAAGCTGATATGTTTCCATGAAACTGTGCCGCGGAAAACTGTACAAATCCCGTTTCAATAATTCCCCTCTACTCTAAAGTCGCATCTAAAACGTGATCTGATCTAGCTGTGTATATTTTGTTATTTTTTATTGTTATATTCAATCTCACTAGCTACAGGCATGTTTGAAGCTTGTAAAGAGAAGATGACAGCTCTCGCCACTCTGCTGTTCCTCAGCGCCGCCCCCCCTTCCCTCTCGCTGAAAATTATGAATGTAAGGTGTATAGTAATCATAGATAACACGGCAGGGTCCGTTACAGTTTGTTTTTATCTGATTTCAAATAAGCAAAGTCTTGGTTTTTAGAATATTAAACTTGTTTCGGCAAATTCAGATGATAAATAGGCCTACAACTTTTAAGCTTCGGCATAATTACAAGCGGAGAACGGAGTAATTTAACGTCACATCAGGCATAACAACAGCCGGTGTTTCTCGTGAGTGCAGTAATCCAAACGAAAATATCTTCATGTGACATATTTTGCTTAATATTTGGAGTACAAAAAGAATCCTGATATCATTAGAAAGCTAGGAATCAAAATGTGTCTTCGGGTCAATGCGACTGATTTCCTCACTTTGCATTAGGTAAAATAAAGCAGGCAGACATAACAGGAAGAATATGTACATTTTAACCCAATCAATAGGACATTGTCACACCATTCAAATGTATCCATGTAAATTACAACCAATAAAAAAGCTTAGATTTGTTTATTTGTTACGTTGTTTACTTTATTTGTTACGTTGTTCTGTGTGTGTCAGCCGTTAACCTAGAAATAATATATACACTTGCAAACATGTCAGAAGAACCAGCGCAGAAGAAAACTAAATACAGTCAATCTAAACTTAAATGTAACAACTGGAAGGTCACATCCCTGACATCCACATCTCCGGAGCCTGGACCTTCTTCAATCATAGAAGCAGCGAAGCCAGATGAACCCAAAAGCAGCAGCTCTGCGGCCGCAGAAACTGTCAAAACCGCCGCCGCCGTCGTTGAACCGAAACAGGCTGGTTCCGACTGCATGGAGGTTTGTTGTCGGGACATTGAGGCGGGTAAAGCTGTACAGCTAACTATCGGAAAAAAGGAGACCGCTAGTAGATTATTTGAGCAAAGAGAAGGTACTTCAACACAGAATGGTACAAAAACAGAGAGTGGTTAATTCTTTGCAAAACCACTAAACGATAGTGATACATTGCGATGTTAACAACCTCATGATAACCTCATATTTTTTTAACTTAGGATCATACCTGTGTTTAGTCTAGAAAAAGGTAAATGTGTGCATTTTATTATAAAGTTGTGTATATTTACAGACTATTGCAAAAACTAAGAAGCTTATAAACATCAGGTTTAAAACTAAAAGAGCTTTACAAAAAAGTAACACAATTAAAGATGTTTGGAGTTTTATTTGAGTTATTCATTTACATTTTTTGTCAAAGAGATGCTGATTTGAAACCGTTGTTACATACAGTTACGGCATTTCCTGTTTCTGCCGGAGAGAGGGGAGTTTTTCCCAAAGCTTGCTGCTGTATTTACTCCCTCCATCTGACAGGAGGGAGCCTCATGTGTCACTCCACGGAGTTCACTCCGTCACGGAGGGGGAGTGTGTAGGTGTAGGGCGTGGTTTGGGATTGGGCCATACACACGCACTTTTTTTGGCCCCCCCCACTTCTAAAATGAATCCGGCGCGCCTGCGGAGAGGTGGGTGTTTTTCATCTGCTGGTGGACAGTCCGGAGAGATATACACAGCGTTGGGTTGTAACGGAATACATGTAACGGTGTTACGTAATCAGAATACAAAAATAAAGTGTATTCAGCTGGCGTTACATTTGAAAAACGAGTAATCTGATTACAGTTACTTTCGTAAACCTGAAATGAATGCATTTTGGAATACTTATTGGAATTATTGGTGGAAAAGTTTCCTCACAAAACGTAATATTCATTACCGGCAGAACTGTGTGCACACTGCACAGCGCTGCAGCATGTCTGTGAGAGAGAGAGAGATGCAGCGTGTCTGCGAGGCCCCGCCCCCGCACGCAGATGAGAAAGAGAGAGATCTCTTGTAAAATATAATGAAAGTTAGAAACGGAGATTATTAGATAAAATGTGCAAGATAACGTTTATGTAGCATTTCTTTATTGTCGAAATTATGACATTTATAACGGGATACAATCAAAGTGAATGGCCTGCTGCTGCTGAATGCATGGGGCAAGTGACTGGAAACAGTTTTAAAAGTTATTACATCGTTTCAGATAATAATAATAATAAATAATAATGATAATCCATTCTATTTAAGGGCGCCTTTCAAAGCACCCAAGGACACCTTACAATTCATAACATATTCTAAGGAAAGGTTTAAGACAGTACAAAGAATGCAGTCCGGGTGATGTTTTGTATGTGGGGTGCAGATGAGAGAGCTGTCCAGAATGACACCAAGATGTTGTGTTTGAGCTCTTGATAAGCCATTAAAACAGTCAAATAAGTGTCTCCTGTTCACCAAAACATACCCATCTATTATGGAAAAAGAAAGTATTCCAAAAGTATTCTAAAAGTAATCTGCCACCGGTACCGGCGGGGATTGTTGTTAGCTTCTGATGCGCAGAAGAAAAATCTGGCCCACCCTATTTTTTACAGGCCCACCCTAAAGTACATTTCTGCCTACGCTACTGGTGAGTGTGTAAACATAACTATATAACTTACATTTCTGACCACAAAAGCACTGGGTAAATGCTAAAAGGCAATGTTTTCTTGGTAACTCTGTGTAAATAGGTTAACATTTAAAAAAAAAAAGGTTCTATTGAAAACAAAACTGTTCTGTGGGTATCTTTGACGTAAACAAAACATTTGCGAAATCTGAGAGAAATACCTTAAATTCTCTTCCCATGACTCCACTATTGACCCGAAATCTAATGTCATCACATGATCCAGAACTTCATTCATGGGCCCCCTTATGGCTGACTCCCCCTTTTCTGCCTGTTTTTTTTTTCTGCATCAGAGTGGGATGTCAATTTCTCTGAAGACCTTACACACAGCTTCTCCTTTTGCTCCAGTTGCCCATTACATGATGGAAGCCAGTCTGCTGGAAGCTGTTTGGATGGAGAGGATTTTTTATTGATGAGAAAAATAACATTTACTGGAAGTTTTGGGACATTTTTCCAGGTTTGCAGGTAGGAAAGGGTTGAGACGTTTGTATTTCTTGACAATCTCTCCTCTTAATATTGTTTGCAAAAACCTATGTATTCTGTATTTTTACCAGTACTCGTTCTTTATTACCATGGGTTTGAGACTGGCTTACGTATTTTCTATACATAACTTTTAATATAACTTATAACTTATAACCAGACCATACTTTATTACCTTAGAAATAGTTAATAGTAATGTCAAAAAAGTCCTTTGTGTCACTCTAAATTAATATTTCATGTAATTATGATACTATTGGCTGTATTCCTAATCGATGTGTTGTAGTAGTTCATGCTTTACCTCATGGTAAGGTAAAATATTACACTACATTTTGCTGCTCAGCGTTTTATTGTTTAAAAATTGAGCTTGTGCACCCTCTGCCGGCCATATAATATATAGCTTAACCAACATCAATGCTAGAATGAGCTATGGGAACATGAACATGCATTTTCTATTTGCTTGATATCATTAGAAAAAGATAAATAAGTTATGCCCCTTGGTATATCTCTCTAACACCTTTGATTTGCTATCCCGGTCTCTGTTTCTTCTCAGTGGGATGGGACTCGATCGCTTCATGTGTCTGCTGCTCTGTGCAGCAGCCCTGACAGTTTCTGCAGTTTTTGGTAAAGAAGAGAGCAGCGAGGCAAACAGGTGGACCAGACACAACCTGCCGCTGCTGCTGGACACACACACACAGCCTTTACACGTGCCTTTGTTCAGAGGACAGGAGGAGGATGAGGAGAAAGAAGGGACAAAAACATACTGTGGAATAGAGTGTCAAAGCCACCTACCATCTATGAACCAAACTGAGCAGGAGAGGATTCTGGGATATGAGACAATGAATGAGGATGGCACTCGCACACATACAGATATCATCTTGCATGGTTTCAATCAGACATCTACAGGACAACCGGCCCACTCCCCTGCTCCCACCCGTAGGAAACGGGAGATTTACGGAGCAGATGGACGCTTTGTGATCTCTGACTCGCATTTCATCACCAACTATCCTTTCTCTACTGCTGTGCGCCTCTCCACAGGCTGCTCTGGAGTCCTAATATCCCCGAAACACGTGCTGACAGCGGCACACTGCATCCATGACGGTAGGGACTACCTAGAGAGTGCCAGAAGGCTGAGAGTAGGAGTGTTGCAGCTTAAGACTAAAAGAAGAAGAGGGCCTGGGAGGCAAAGAGGGCGGCAGAGAGGTGGTGTGAATCAAGACGGGGTGAAAGGTGAGGAGCAGATAATGGAGGAGGATGAGGAGCGGAATAGTATAGATGGAGATGTATGGCAAAAGGGAGTAAAAGGAAGTAGGCTCAGGGGAAGAAAAGATGGTAAGGAGGGTGTAGCTGATCATGGGATTATAGTAGGAGCAGGGAAACGGAGGAAACGTATACGACGTAGTTCTGGTCCCATGAAGCAGCCTGTCTTCCGTTGGACACGAGTTAAACAAACCAGAATCCCTCAAGGGTGGATACACACCAGCTCCGTGTCCCCTGACTACGACTACGCTCTCTTGGAGCTGAGACGACCCCTCAAACTGAAGTATATGAAGCTGGGAGTGGCGCCCTCCGCTACCCCTCTGGCACGAATCCACTTTTCAGGCTATGACGCTGACAAAAGCCTGCTGGACGGACGTGGAAACGAGAAGGTGGTGTACCGGTTTTGTTCGGTGGCAAACCAGTCTCTCGATTTAATGTACCAGCACTGTGACGCGCAGCCGGGCGCCACAGGTGCAGGCGTTTACATCCGTCTGAGAGAGGAAGTGGGAGAGAAAGGCGGGAAAGAGAAGTGGCAGCGAAGAGTGATAGGGGTGTTTTCAGGCCATCAGTGGGTGGAGGTAGAAGGAGGTGAGCAGAGGGACTTTAATGTTGCAGTGAGGATTACGCCACCCAAATATGCCCAGATCTGTCACTGGATCCATGGAGATCCAAGACGCTGTAAAGATATTTGACCAAGCGATACAATAGAGACTTAATGACCTGGGCTGGTGTGTATAAAAGCACTTTAAAAGTATCTTTTATTAAAGTGTAAATCTTAAAAGAAAAACTGAAGGGCCAATTAAAAACTAAAATCATGCCCTTCCTCAAGTACTTAAAAGCCAGTAGCAGGCCTCTATAGGTTATGTGTCATGGCTGCATTACAGCCTCACGCACAATTCCATGCAGCCGACCTTTTATTATTGTGTTATATGCTTCAATATCGTTTATATATTGTAAGATGCAAGAATGCTTTTAGCAAATGTGTTGTGAACAGCTATAATGACAATTTTAAGTGCTGTTCTTAAATTAGTTCATGAAGTAGCCATTTTAAATGATAATCATCTGTTGAGTTCCCATAAAATGTCTGTTAAATACACTTCCAATTATTTATTTTTCAACAAAAAAAATAAAGAAATACTGCACATCCTCACCATTGTTTTGAACACATCATTGAATTTGAAAAGCAATAACACTATCATAACCAAGATCCCATGTATTATTCTAAATGTCTCTTTTACCAGGACTGTGACTGTAAATTGAATGAAATTACACTAAAATACAACATTTACAAATTCAAAAATATCTGTATGCTTTGGAAATGTGCACTCTAAACTCTCAAAAACTCTGACATAGTAATCAACACAATGACAATTCAATATTCATAAATGCCTGGAGAGCTCAAGATAAAAGGAGAATATTTCCCATCGTGCTTTGCGAGGCATACACATTTTCGGTTAAATCAGGCGAATACAAATAAGCCTCAATTCTGTCTGTGCTTTGAAGCAGCCACCAGGTGGCCACGAACATCCAGAGCTCTCACCGGTGAACGTCACTCAAACTTGACCAAGATGGCTGCTGTCTCCTCCCTAGATTTACAGCAGTCCAACGCGTGAGTAACTAAAGCCCGCAGTTTTGGCTAAAATATCATGTGCCCTGGTCAAATATGGGCAAGACAATAGATTTCAGTATCATGAAGCTATGTTCTTAATGATGCCAGTGTGTGTGACTGTAAAGTGTGAAGTTCGGGACTTCCCTTTACCAGGTCAAGTTTACCTGGTTATAGTGGCGTTTGGGTACTATAAAAAGATAGGAATTTCTAGTTTCCAGCAATAACCAACATGTTAAAGACTGACAACAAAATGACCCCAGCTCTTATAAACACAACTTAGTCTTATAAGGTTGGAATTGAATGCCTTTATTATTAAAATACTTGGTTAAAAAAAAACATAGTTTGTTTAAAGGCCTATATTCAGTATATATATGTGTATATATATATATATATATATATATATATATATATATATATATATATATACAGTATATCTCTTCTTTTAAAAGATAATTTTCCTTTGTGAATATTTGTAATGGACTCATTATGGCTCAAGGACAAAAGCAAAACTACTGTATGCCATTTTTTAAATAACATTTAAAAACTCTTCAAGACCCAGGAATTGTGATCTGAGACCAGCTCACCTCTTGAGTGACAGTTTGTCAGACACATCTATAATCCAGTAAGGCTGCACATGTCACGTGGTTTTGGATATGTGGACTAATCAGCCATTTAGTAGTTCATTTGGAGACTCTGGGAAATCTTGCGAATGAGTTAAAATGTCATTGTTAACTCTCCATTTTCTTAACCCTACATGTGTCTGTCTTTCTCAGCAACACCTATAACTTATTACATTACATAACATTTAATTTAGCTGACGCTTTTATCCAAAACGACTTACAAACAATAAGTGCATTCGACCAAGAAGATACAAACTTGAAGAAAACAGAATCATATAAGTACATCAGGTTTCATAGAGCCAAAACATTTCAAGTGATACTCAATAGGCTTTAGATAAGCCAGTCCTTTATATATAACACTATATGTCATAAATGCTTTGTTAGTATGTAAGTGCTTAGTTAGTATATAAATGCTTAGTTTTTTTTTGCTTTTTTTTTCATTGTATTGCTCGAAGTGGAGTCGAAAGAGATGAGTTTACTTTTGTATAGAATCATACAGGTACAACCTGTTGGTGCTCATTTTACCTGTTTAAAATATATTGTGTTGTATTTTTGTCCTTTTTGAACATACATGTTCATGCCTTAAACACATTTTGTTGTCCAAAAAAAATTATTCATGCCAATAAATAAAAATGTTAAGACATAAGTGATGAGCCGTGAGGGTAGTTTGGATCAGTGTATTTGTCTTTTATTGCATCTCATTTGGACTCACATGCAGGTGGGGGTGAGGGAAAAAGAACGATGCCATCCATAATAACCCCCCCAATAAACAACACAGCCTTCATTTGAATACTTAGCAAACATTATTTATCCACATTCTTTTTGTATTTTTTTACGTGTCATAGTCATCTTTGTTTTTCTGTCAACACTTTGTTAATGCCACAATGGATTAAGATACAGTCACTTTTGGAAATAAACAACACACAGAACATCAAGCAAATACTTGAGTGCTTTACAGTGAGAGTCGTCGAGACTTCCAGTGCCTGTACACCATCAAATGTACCGACCGCTGCTGCCTCACTCAAAGAGGACCGAGGCCACATCCCAATCACATACACAAATGTTTACTTTTCCCTTTGAGTTCCACCTTAACTTTAAGTCATCTTTTAGGAGACAGACAAGCAAAATTGTTTTCTGAGAATCAGGATGCAGTACCATTCCACACCAGCTGAGGGCGCAACAGTAAACACTCGAGCCAAAGTTTCCACTGATACTGCCTCTGATTACAGATTGAGAGGTATATACAAAGGTGGGGAAATGTTTGTCTACTTGCATTATTTTCAAACTTATAATTTGACATAACTAAAAATATATGATACATTTTGTTCTCTCAAAATAAAGATTAAAGAAAATATGTGTAATCTGTCATTTAAAATATTCTCAAATGCATATGTCAATTTCAACAGAGTTCACACATTGTTGCATGTTAATGACAATCCCTTAAGAAAAAAAATGAAACTGAACACAATTCCATGTGTTCGATGATAAATCCAGATTTGCAGTGCCAGTTGTTTTCAGGTACAATTGTTCTCCAAAAAAGTAGACAGGTGGGCGGATGGATGGCCAAGCAGATATAGGTACAACCAAGTTTTTAATGACATAAACATAGCTCAGTATTAGTTTGGACGACAGGGGTAGAGGAGTGGGAGTGGGGATTGGCCAGTGAAGTTACACACACCGAACACAGTCCACATTTAACAACACAGTCCTCGTCTGGGAGATGCGCAAAGAAACCAACATTTATCCACCCTTCCAAGTCAGCTGATCTGGAAATCCACAATGAATCTAAATACACATTTATTATTTTTTTGTTCATTTTTCCATAGTATATTAAGTAAAGGTTAACACTAAATTACACACACACCCACACACACATAAACAGAGTTTTGTTTGTCTGTATCTAGGGTTCACATTCACAGTTGTGCTACGACATGAGATAAGAAGGGCAGGGTTTTTTTTTATAGGGGTCGCGGCTGGTAGGAGGTCAGAGGGCAAAGATCGTAGATGGAATGGCTGGTTGGCTGAAGGGGCTGGGGCATGACGGAGGGGAAGGCAGTGGGGGGAGTGCAGACATCCACATCCACAGAGCTCCAGACACAATGACAACCCTACAGAGGAGGAAGAGAAAAATTAGACTGAATTAAAACAAGTACTCTCAATAGAAATTGGTGAAGTCTAATTAGGCTGAGAGAGACAAAGAAGGAGATTCAGAAATGTGTTGACTGGAAATGTTTTCTGACTGGCAGAAGAGTGGTTTTTGGCATTTGTATCATGTACATGCAATCCATTAAGTTTGGGGACTTGCAAGAGATAGAAGACAAACTAGTGTCATCTAAATAAAAAATTCTAGACCGTCTATCTCTATTAGCTTATTTGCACTGTATATGAAACTCTTCTTTACTTTGCAGAGCATTTTTTGCAAAGCTGTTTTTAATTCTGCTAATTTCAAATGCTGACCGAAAAAGAAAAAAAGAAAAAACATATATATTTACACTATTACAATATAGATATTAAAGACCATATCATGGGATGTATAGCATTTTAACTTGATTTTGTATCAGGTATTATGTTATTTGGAAATATATGTAGGAATACTATAAAAACTGACAATAAAGGATAGGTGATAGCGTTACATCAATACTCCCATGTGGCTCATGTTGTGCAACAGCAGATTCTGCTTCATACCCTTTACTTGACATAATAAGCTAAACAAATACATTTCAACTCTTTGCATTGAAGTGTTCTATTTTCTGTGTGTATATACCTTGAGGGTTTACAGGTCAGTCGGTCTACATGAAGTCCTTAATGTTGAGGTCATCCAGAGCGTTCCTCGGGGGTGCAGGCTTTCTGGGGCTCTGGGCCGCTCCGGGAGACATCTGCAGACACATTTACTTTTAGCACTTTAACTCTTTTGTCAGAGCAGCAGTAACGAGTTAAAGAGTGAGTGTGTTACCGGTGCTCCGGGGCCTGGCCTAGCCATGGACATCATGGTAGCTCCTGGTGCCCCGGGCTTATGGGAGAAGAAAAGAGACAGTAAGGAACTTTATTTGCCATCTGATGGGTGTGAGGGCCACCTTAAGGGCTAATTGTCCATCAATGTCTTGTAATGTCCAGACTAAGACATTACTAGACCATACTGGACTGGTGGTCTTACCATATTGTAGCAGGGGTGAGTCCCCATAAAAGGAGGAACACCCATTGGTACGGTCTAAAGGTGTGGAGGGGAGGGAGAGGACGAGTTGGGATGTTACTACACTACATAATAAGACACACACACACTGCAAAACAATACACAGACGTCAACATAAGTTACACATTATGTAAAGAAATATCAGTATCACACACAGATGATAAGGAATGCGGACAGACACACCAAACTTGACAAATGAACACACAATTGGGGCCCGAACTTAACGTAAACGTTGATAATAGTCCTTAATTTACTCATGCACAATGATTTTTCTTTTATAGGGGCAGAGAGGAAGCTTTTTGCAGGTAGCCTTCTGATGAAAATGTCATTTCTGTTGTTGCCAAAAGACAACTGAAATATCCAAAAGCAGAAAATGTGTCAATGATGGGGCAAGTTCAGATTTAAACTCAATTCCATCAAGTTTTATAAAAATATAAGCTTAAAAGAAGAAAAATCAGCTGTTTCGAAGGAACAGGTTCTTAATTCAGCACTAATATTTGCCACTTCATCACTCTCCAGTAGATATTTGCGACAAATAAGAATTATATTGATCAAAACTGCATGTTGAAATCTGCTAAAGACTCAGCTTTAAGTTTGGATATTTGCAAGTATTTACAATCAGCACGTGTGCTCTATTATACATTCTATGTGATGTGTAACTTACATTAAATCTACAAGTAACTTAAAGTTTGCTATATGTTTTTTAAATGAATATTTATTTATTTTTTCCACTGCTCAGTTTCCTGGGTCTGTGATTGGACCTGAAACCTGGAGAGCCAGATGAAGGCAGTGCTTGTGACTGGTGCCCTGACTGAGCTGCCATGCGGCTCCACTCCATGCTATGAGACACACAGACAACATTTACCATGGGGGCACCCCAACAGGGGGGAGCTACCTGAGCTGCCGCTGGGGTTCCCATTGAGAGATCTGAGAGAGAGAGAGGGAGAGAGAGAGAGAGAGGTACTGCAACATCACTGTTTTCATTTACTTACTTTATAATGACCATACAGGATAAAAAAGAGTTACAATATTCATTTTAATAGGAGCTACTGATAGTGACTTATAGTCTGCTAAAGGTTTCTACTAAAGGATTGACTGAACAATTTTTTTGGGTAATAATTAATGGTTATGTTAAGTTATTTTTAATGCAAAAAATGCTGTATTCATCCTGTCTGATATCAGGATTTTAGCTAAGGTGAATATCTTTGGGTATTGGACCAAAAAAAAAAGTATACATTTTTAGTATTATCTTATACACTGAAAAGTTGGGATGGATATTTTTCCCTTTCTCAAAACATCCGTTAGACCAAACAGTAAATTAAAAAAGAAATTGGCACAATAATCAACAATGAAAATCATCATTAGTTGCACCGCTATAATTAATAACATAGTTTGAAATAGCCTTACTAGCTTTTATGATGAGAAGATAAATGCCATAAAATGCTGAATTGTCATTTTTTTACTTTATTGTACTGATTAGACGAACAATATACAATGTATTAATTAATACGCTTTATATGTACTAATTAATAAGCTTTATATGTACTGGTCACAGTTGCAGTGAATAGTCTTTATGCTAAAAAAAAAGCTTGAAGTTTCAAATCTAGCATACAAATATCATGGTTGCATCCATCTTGTTTTTCATCTCTCACAAAGAGAGCAAATTAGCATGTTTTCCACCACAGTATTAAAATCAATATCTATGTAAACAACGACTTACTACTTGCCATGTTAGCCATGGAGGTGTCAACATCCCCCCCTTGAGGGGTCAGAGTGGGCTTCATTACATCGCCTAGTCCATCAAATACTACAGGAAGGAGGGAAGGGAGGAGGAGGCAAGGAGGGAGAGCAGGGGAGATATTAGCGTCTTTACATGCAAGCAATTCTCACACTAGCAACCCTCCTTACTACTGGGGATTACTATGACAACCAATATATGTCTCCATGACAACAGTGGGCCGAGAGGAGCATTGGCATGAGCTTGAGCGTTAATATCACAAAACAAGATATTTAATCAAATCTAGAGCAGTAAGTAAAATAGACCATTTTGTGAATTAAGATGATGATGTCAATTAGTGCAACCTGTATAAAGTCAGGAGACATCAATCAGGCCAGTTGCTTTACTTTGTTAATTTGTAATATGGGCAAAGGTAATAACACCTAGTCCAAAATGTATGAAGGATATATATAAAGCATCATTTGTGACCATATGTGCAACTAATAGTACTGCATTATAACCATCATAACAACATGCACAGTGTAAACAATACATTATCAGTGCTTGTTGGTCAATTATAAATATTTCGGGCCTTTGCTGTTTGTATGTAATTGCTGCAAAAATTATGAAGAGGGCAAAAGCACTGCAGTTAAAATGAAGCTGGGATAAATGCTAGAAGCTACTGCACACACTCAGGCGTCTCGTGGTGGAAGGGACAGTGCAGCTGAGCTTTGCCTTACACCACTGCAATGCAGCAGTGCACTGTGGGAAATTAGCGTGTTAAAGAGCAAGGAAACTCACCCAATCAAATGGCAGGAAGCAAGCAATGAGCCAGCCCAAGAGCCAGATGGAGAGGGAGAGTGAGGAAAGGAGAAAGAGAGAGGAAAGTAAAAAAAAAGCATAGATGCGAGAAGAAGAGAGAAACAATAAATGCAATGAGGTTTTAAAGGAGCGGGTGACAGTGACAGTTTATTGCATGAATGATAGAAAGAGAGGGGGAAAGAAAGAGTTAAGCCTTAAGCAGTTGTATTGCAGACCATCAGTTATATAATATTAAGACCAATGGCACTGGACAGGAGATGACTGGGAACCAGGTGAGCAGAGATCATGTTGCCACAGTAACAGTAACCGGGGATACTAGTCGTATGAAAGTGAAAGGTGGCACAGATCAGAGGAATTCCCCCCATAGACTAACGCCCACGGTAGCACTATGCAAATGAGGTGATGCTACGATGATGGTAATTTGACCATATATGGATGTTTGAATATGTAGCACCTAACAGTGACTGTCCTTCAATACTGAGCCAATGACGAGTGTTTAAAATAGTCATGCACAAGCTCTTACATGAATTATGATTCAGTGTTCAGATTGAGTCAGCAGATAAACAAACAGCTAACTATTTCATTAACCTTTACCAAAGTTAATAGAAACAGTGAGTCGACAAAACAACAACAAGTATAATAATAAGGTGGTATAGGGAAGCTCACAGGGGTCTTTATTCAAAGGATAATATTAGTACTGCCTACAGAGAATGAATGACACCTTAAGTCTTATCAAATGAATAAATGTTGATTTAGATATTGCATGAATAAAATGGAAAATCACATTTATATATATAATTATGTTTATATCGCATCTTTTCCAAATTGGAATATATGTTGTCCACTTTATAGTGGGGTATGCCTTTTGAAGTTGATCATCAATAAGCTATTTTATTTGAAGGCAGTTATGGAATGCCCATGCGCCAGTATTGTATTTTACTCAAATAACACATATCACACGTTACTGTATGTGTAAATGATAATGCTATTGGGGAAGCACAGTTACATTTTTAGGTTTATCTGATCATTTTAATATAGTCCCCTGTGGGCTTCCATAGAATCATGTACATACTTATGAACAATAGCTGCAGTCATGGCCGGGCTCTCACGTGCTGCTGCTAGTTTAAAAACTGCAGTGAAACTTTAGTATTAATTCAGGATTCAGTTTAGACTGAAGATTAAAATTGCACACATGGTAATCCATCCATGACTGCAGCTCAGTGCTTTACCAAAATGTTTGTAACATTTTGGAATGCCCTCCACTGTACACACATGCATGCAGAGTATCATTTTAGTTCTTTTTTTACCTGACATGAGCTCAGCACTGGGGGCAGCAGGAGCAGCGGCTGTGGCTTCTCCTCCTGTGGATTCTGGCAAGTCAACCCAAAAATATACCAAACCATGGCATTCCAGGTCAAAGTAGATTCATGAGCCATTCCCATCGCAGCATAAGGGCAAAGAAGGGGTAATAGTCAGCCTTCGGCTTCACGCTGGCAATGTCAAACAAAGTTTTTAGAGTTAGAGAGAATGGAATACACAATACATGTGTATTTCATAAACCAGGACACATCGTCTTTTAAAATATAAAACACACTCTCATATGCAAACATACACACATCTCAGCATTACGCCATACTCATTGACAGTCGCAGTAGAGCACCCACGTGCATTTTCAAGACATTAAAGCCGGCAAAAAAAGAAGAAAGTAAAACAGAAAGTTCCAAGTGCTTGCAGTCCATAAATCCTTAGACTATTTCAACATGATCTTAGCTATGCTTGTAATACTTCCGAGATCAACACACAAAGAGAGAGTTCACAAGGTTGTCCTTACAAAAGTTAAATGCAACAACTTAACTACCCAGTATTTATGACCATTTATAAAGCTTAGTACTAATATATATATATACTAAAATCACTTGAACGCGCTGTCTTTAAACAACTCTCCTGTTATCTCAATCAGAACAACCTTCTGGATCCGCACCAGTCTGGTTTCAAGGCAGGTCACTCCACAGAAACTGCTCTCATTGCTGTCACAGAGGAACTGCACACTGCCAAAACTGCATCCCTCTCCTCTGTCATCATCCTGTTGGACCTGTCTGCTGCATTCGACACGGTGAATCATCAGATCCTCCTTCGCACTCTCCAAAAACTTGGAGTTTCAGGCTCTGCACTTTCCCTCCTCACCTCATACCTGAAAGACCGTACCTACAGGGTGACTTGGAGAGGGTCTGAGTCCGACCCTTGTCAATTAACTACAGGGGTCCCTCAGAGCTCTGTTCTTGGTCCCCTCCTCTTCTCCCTGTACACAAACTCGCTCGGATCAGTCATTAGCCCGCATGGTTTTTCTTACCACTGCTACGCTGACGACACCCAATTAATTCTGTCCTTTCCCCGCTCAGAGACCCAGGTCGTCGCACGCATCTCTGCTTGTCTAGCTGACATCTCTCAGTGGATGTCTGCTCATCACCTCAAGCTCAACCTTGACAAGACTGAGCTGCTCTTCCTTCCGGGAAAAGATTGTCCCACTCTTGACCTAACAATCAACATCGGCACCTCAGTTGTTTCCCCGACTCAGACTGCAAGGAATCTGGGTGTGATCCTAGATAACAAACTGTCCTTCACTGCAAACATCGCTGCTACAACCCGTTGCTGCAGATACACGCTTTACAACATCAGGAAGATACGTCCCCAGCTGACACAGAAAGCGACTCAGGTTCTGGTCCAGGCTCTCGTCATCTCACGCCTAGACTACTGCAACTCCCTCCTGGCTGGTCTACCTGCATGTGCCATCCGACCTCTGCAGCTCATCCAGAATGCAGCGGCTCGTCTGGTCTTCAACCTTCCTAAATGTTCCCACACTACTCCGCTCCTACGCGCGCTTCACTGGCTTCCGGTAACTGCTAGAATCCACTTCAAGACACTGGTACTTGCTTACCATGCTGCGAATGGATCTGGCCCTTCGTACATCCAGGACATGGTTAAACCGTACACCCCAGCGCGTGCACTACGCTCTGCATCAGCCAAACGACTCGCTGCGCCCTCGCTGCGAGGGGGACCCAAGTTCCCAACGGCGAAAACACGTGGGTTTGCTGTCCTGGCTCCAGGATGGTGGAATGAGCTCCCCATTCACATCAGGACGGCAGATAGCTTGCACATCTTCCGGCGCAAACTGAAAACTCATCTCTTTCGACTCCACTTCGAGCGATAGAACTATTAACGAAGCACTTTTATACTAATAAAGGACTGGCTTTTCTAAAACCAGTTGAGTAGCACTTGAAATGTTTTTGCTCTATGAAACCTGATGTACATTTATGATTCTGTTTTCTTCAAGTTGTATTTTGTTGGACGAACGCACTTATTGTAAGTCGCTTTGGATAAAAGCGTCAGCTAAATGCAATGTAATGTAATAATGTAATATCAGTGGTTTCATTTGATGTTTCACAGATTCTACTCCTCTTCTCTGATGATGCGTTCATGGACAGGGCAGGCAGAGGGAATGCAGGGCTGCAGTCATGTGAGTTACCCACCACCAAATAGGTTCATGATGGCTCCCGTAGCAATTTTGGGTGGGGGTGCGGATGAGAGGATGGGCGCAGGGGAGCTGAACAAATCCGCTGGGGAGGGCAAGGTGGAGATGTTGTTTAGAGCCCAAACAACACACACACACACACACACACACACACACACACACACACACACACACACACACACACACACACACACACACACACACACACACACACACACACACACACACACACACACACACACACACACACACACACACTAATTGACCATACACCCAAGCTATTGACCACAATTCATTATAATGTACATTTGCATTTGCAGTGCACGCAGTACATGCTGGAATAGGAAAGTAGGTAAGAGTGATTGAGTAAATGTTTCAGGCAGCTCAATAGCTTCCCGCTGACCCATCAGAGAGCAATCTCATTTCCTTTCATTCCCCTTCCCTGATCAAAGCCAAGGACAAAGCTGAAGTACAGGCAGGGCAAGACAGGATATGAGAGTGAGAGCGCACAAGAGTAGGTGCAATAAGGTACCTGCTGTAAACAAGTCAACACTGGTAGTGGGCTCTGCTTTGGTGAAGCTCGTGTCTGGCATGGAATCAAAGAGATCTGCGCACCCAGAGACAGAAATATTAAAACGCGGCTCAAACACTTGAAAGAATGGTGAGGATGCTCTCACGCACAACAGCCAACTGAAAAACCTTCAATATGTGCACATTAGTCTGATGAAACCTACAAAGAAGAATACAAGAGGATGGTGGATAAAGAAATCAGGAGGGTGTTATCAATAAGAACACAAGACATTGGATTAATACCTGATACCACACACATCTCTAATGTTTACCGCTGAAAATGTCAGTCGCAGGGTTGGCGGCGCTTGGAGCTGAAATGGTTGCGGTGGTGCTGATGGTGCTGGGTGTGGAGGTGAAGAGCGATGAAGGGGAAGGGGAGGGGGGAGGCTGGGGCACCACAGAGTTAAAACAGGCATCCAGCGAGCTACCCAGATTATTATTGTCCACTGTCATCATGCCGAAAAGGTCTAGACCTGAAGATGCTGCGTTGGTGCCACTGTCTGAGGGAGCAAAGGGGTCTTCGGGGAAGAATTGGGAGGGGGGGTGAGGAAGAAATGTGACACATCAATTGTAAGGGAGGGTGTTAGTCAGTGGCTTTAATACAACATAGATTAGACATGTTTTATGTGATGATGATGGAAATACTGCTATAAAAATGAAAGTTAAGGAGGAAAAGAATCGGAGAGAAATGATCGAAGAGCTCCAACACACTCATGCTGTCAGTCGAAACAACTAAAAATAGCAACTGTGAAAATAAATTAAGCGAAACCAATCAAACACCTTTACAGTGTCTAAATCTGTGAAATCCAAACCATACCTATAGGATAAAACAATCACCAGAAAACCACAACAGGCAAGCTTCTCCATAACAAAGTACTAAAATCTTCTGATGCCAAAAGACAAGAGACAAGAGCATTGTCTTCGATTGCCATGGTAACAACAACAGTTCTTTTCAAACATCCAACGAAACTAATAGCAAATCTGTACGCCTACTCTCCCTGCACAAAGCTTTGAAAGGAAACCCTGATTAAAACTTGAGATCAACCAGAAATGCACACATACACATCGACACAAACAGGTCAATAAACATCACGGGCAAAGCACTCAAACCAGTGGTGGAACTATCAAAAATAATTTTTGACCAACTAAAAGTGAGTGGGGTTTGTTTGTATATGCTGAATTGTCTAATCAATTCAGTTGTTCGGGGTTATTCTGTATGTCAATCTCTATAAAGGCGTAGGGACCAGGTGCAAGAAAACAAATCTAAAAATTATGAACAATCCAGACAAAACGGCAAGCAAAGCTTATACAAAAACTAGAGTACATCTGGTAGGCCTATTGGCTTTCAACTGGCAAAACACCTTAACCGTGATCACGGTTGTTAGGTAAATGTTCATTACCATTGTAAGTTAAATGTACTTATGATTAGTTTAGATTTTGGTTAAAAAGTCAGTCTATTGCCAAAAGTTTGAGGAGAAAAGCTACAACCCTGCTTCCTGTAAACTGGAAGCTATAGCCAGGTGCCCGTTAGCTTAGCACAAAGAATGGAAACGGGTTAATAACCTCACTCTGAGATTGATATAAATAAAACACCAACAACTTTTCTTTGTACTTTCTACTGTGTTATGTCAAAATGTAGTCTTAAAAAAAAGGCTATGGTCCACTGTAGCTAGCAAGCTAATTAAGCTAACGTTATCTTCAGAAACAGGGTTTTGGGCGGAGTTTTACATTTTTCTAGCTAACTCACTTAAAAAAAGGTATATAAAGGGATCATAAATATGTTACATACCCAATATACTAAACCAAATTGTACATCTAACTGTATGCTCAATTTTAGGTTGCTACTTTAAATTGGCCTATTTATAGTAGGCTACTATACTACAGAGTTAAATTCGACCACTGGATTATCTCACTCACTCACACAGACGCTCACACAGACACACTTTCTGTCACCCACCAGCTCCAGCGTTGGCGGCGGTGGGGGCGGACGTGGCGGCGGCACCACCTTCAGCAGCGGCTGCAGGGGCCTCAGGGGCAGGGGCAGGTGTAGAAAAGGCATCTGAGGTTCACCCAAACCCCATCAGAGGACAGATATGCCCACAGAGACAGAAACAGATGAAGAAGTGAAGATGAAAAGAGAAAAAAGCTTAGAAAATATTGTTGAGTATCTGTTAAAAATGGTAGTTTGCAGCATTGATATCAGACATTAATGACTGACAGATGAATAGACAAATGGGAATACAGACAGGAGGCACTACAGTAACTATTCATCTACTGCACAAGGTACTAAGCCTGAAGACCTACAAGTGTTTCAGTCGCCAACTGTAGCTGTAGCCATGTGACACAGTTTGATAGAATTGCTTTTCACTGAGGTCAAAGAAAAGCATGTCTGCCTATCAAACAAGACGCATGTGGAGAATGACTTTAGCAGTATGTTAAAAGCCGAAGGTGAGTGTGTTGCTATACATAAATAAATAATGCAGAAATGGGGAGTATTTGTACAGGAATTTTGTATTATATTATGTAGGTGCAAGTGATTGTCTCCTTCTTAACATTGTATTTCATATGTGCCCCAAAGTGCTCATATTAACAAAAAATAAGGATTAGCATTAGGAAAAAAATTGTAAACAGGAGCATTTTAAAATAAACAGTTTCGTCAATTAAATAACATATTTAATGAATTGGTTAATTTATATATATTACAAAATGTATTGATTTGAATATTTGATAGTTATTTGTTGATTTCAAATAAAGGCATTCTAGGCATGTGAAGCTGAATTGATGGAGGTCACTGTTTTTTTAGATGCAAATTTGTTAGCAGAATTCAGACAATATAATTGATAAATCAGCATATTTCTACATTTTGTGTATGTTTGAGCATGCAGTCGTCATAATTTGTGTGATGGTTTTAAGGTTGAGCTTCCCAGAGTGATTCTTTCTTAGAGAATTTTCTGGAAGCTCACTGACCTCCCAAAAGATCCATATTTGCGGCGCCAGTGGAGGTGGCGGCTGCTGTGCTAGTGGGAGGAGCTAGAGAGACTCCGGGTTCTGCGGCTGCAGGGGTGGGCGTTGCTGCTGTAGTGGAGGGGGCGGGCTCTGCCGTGAGGGTGGGTTCAGATAGCAAGGAATCGCCCATTTCTGCGAGTACCAACCGGGTGTTTGAAATTCCCAAATAAATGTACCAAAATAAACCCCAAAAGAGCAACCAAAATAACCAGTGGAGTTACCGTTACAACAGTGAACAAAAGTAAGCCAAAACAAAAGTCCAAATCAAATTAAAGCCAATTAAGAAGTTTAGGAATTGTCCAAGCAAAGCAAAATCCAAACGTTAACCAAATTATAGTCAAATTATCCAACACCATCCGGTCATAACCAACAAACAAAAAACAACCAAAATAGCCCCCGTTGTTAACCAAAAACAGACAATGGAGTATGTGGAGGGAAAGGAGAGAGGAAGAGAGAAACAAAGACACTACTCAGACTAAAGAAAACAGCTTGAGGACACAAACAGGGAGGTAACCATGTGACATTTGTACATTTACAGTCTATCTACATTTGATTTGGATTAAAACCCTGATATTATTTCAGGTTGCCTCAATGTCAGATAAGGGTTCAAAGAGAAAGTCACTGACATTTTGGCGTCCTGGAGGATGTTTAAATCTACACTTGTCTAGACTAGAAGTGAAGTGAAAGCAGAGTGAAACTCACCTGATCCAAGAAGATCTATGGAAGCAGAAAACAAATGAAAATACATGTTTTTTGACAGTTAACTAAAATAAAATATATGATTTAAACGCCAGCCTCATTTACTGTAAATGCTTTAATGTGGATTATTTCTGATGAACCAGCAGCTGACAGGAAGGAGGATACTTACCTCCCCAAGATGTGGGGGCAGCTGATGATGCTCCTGTGGGACCGGAGGAGGACAGAGGATCAAGGTCCAACAAGGAGCTGGAGGAGGCAGAAACAAAAAGCAAACAACATTAGATTCACCATCATTCGCAGAAGGTAATTATTTTACATTTGGCCATTGTATAAAGTAACTATTGATGTTATCAGTGATAGCCACAACACTGAAAAAAGGTACTTTAAAAGTCCTTAGCAGGAACTGCAGCTTTGGCTGATGCAAAAGCAAACAATCAATAGGTTTCCAAGATACTTCACTTAAAACTAAAAATGTTGACTGGTTGTGCTCAAGGAAAAGTCAGAGGAAACTTAAGTCAGCAGGATTCATCCTCTGGGAACCATGAAAACCGTCCATCTAATAGTTGTTGAGGTATATTTACTCGGGAGGTTAACCAACAGCCATAATGCTAGTATGGGTAAAAATAAGATTGGTACGTCCAGGAAGTTTTTATGGGTTGTCAAATACTTAAACTATATCATCAAAAATATATAAAATAACAATTGCTGCCAAATGAGCTCTTTATGGCAGAATTAGGTTACAATTTCTAAGCATTGAAATCTCAATGAGCCAACCCTCCAATTAACCCTCTTATTAGCACTAGAGCTTTGTTTGCTTGGTATTTGCCACAATATATTACAATTTTGTTATACGTTGTGTCTGATTTTGGAAGCTTCCTATTGGATGTGTGCCTAAAGATCCTACTCCTCATTGTGCCTTTCTGCAGGGTTTAACAAGGTTGCAAAGAACATTTAGTGCCAAATGAATGATAGAACGGCAGTGAAGAGAGAGAAGGTCACAGAGTTTACACTCACTCTTCAGCTGGCTCAGCAGGAGCAGCAGCAGCAGCAGCGGCAACCTCCCCAGGAGGAGGCTGCAGTGTGGGAACAGATTTGGCTGGAGTTGATGTTGGAGAAACGTTGTTTGTCGGAGACCCCTGGAGGATAGACAAGAAGAAGAAAAGCATTTGTAGTGGTGCATCAGACTGGAAGAGCTCAATAAAGACATAGACCGTTATGAATGTGCATCTTACCTTTGTTGGAGACCTGAAAGAGTGGAAGAGTGGAATACATATTAGTTCTCTTGCATGGAATTGACAGATCCCTTGGACATAGACTATATTTGTTAATTGGTCTTTTTTTTAAAGAAAGAAACCCACCAAGAACAAATATGAAAGACAAACAAATCAAATGTGATCATATGAAGGTTACATTTCCAAAGCAAAACATTCTATGTCCAATTGTTCAAATTGCTCTCGTTTTGTCAAGTAACATTTTACATTTTGTGAAATCTACACAGTTTTCTAATAAGTTAGTAAACTCCAAACAAAACACAGTATATGCTCACCCTTCACTGGTGATTCCAAATGAACATAAAGGGGGATAAAAGAGAGGAAGGATTAAAGGAAATTAGGCCTGTTACTACCAACATTTCCTTCATGAAAAAAATGTACTCAGATCTTTTGTCATTGTCATCCTAATTCTCCTGATCTGGCTTCACACTGAAAAGAAGAAACACTCAATCTGACAACGACTTACCCCTTCTTTCCACCCTTCACATCCTCCAGGCCGTTCATGTGTGTTTCCAGACTTTCCAGGATACTGCTGGGAGCCTGAGAAAAAAATTGAGAGTGAAGCAATCAATTGTCATCATTTCCACTTCTCTCCTAAATCGCAAAGTCAGGCTCTGCGAGAAACAAAAAGTTGTTAAATTGAGAGAAGGGTAGACAGCGCTTTAGAAAATCCCACTGCAATACCCATGCATGTATAAACACACACGCGCCATATGATTGTCAGAAATGCAATTAGAATGAACATGCTGACACTACATCCTGTAAACAGGCACTCAGCCAGGGCACCCCTTGTTTCTGTGGTTACCGGGTCCTCGAGGGGTGTAAAAGGACAGTCTTCGTCGTCAGAGTCTGCTAGATCCACCACTACGCCAGGGTGGAGGCACTGGGGTGGGGAGATTTATTGCAGATAATTCTTGGGTGTTTATGTATGTGTGTATGCATACTTGGACACAATCCAGGAATAAAATAAACCTCAGAGAAATGCTGAATGTCTTTAATCTGACTACACCTGCAGCACACATACAGTACAGCATAAGGTTGTGTGAGTCAGATGCAAAACAAGACGATGAGTTTCACTGTGGGATAATGTGGCATTTCTTTCTTTTGTTTTTAGGATCCAGAACAGTGAAACTTTTAAAATAAATTCACTGGGTTTGTGTTGAATTTAACTAAAGACTACAGTAGGCTATGTAAGGTATACAGTTAAACAACCACCAGCTGGTACTGGCAAAATAAATGCAGACGAGAATCAAAACGGTCGACCAAGTGGAAGTCTTTTCTGTGATTTGGTAGTTTAATAAAATAAAGAAATAGACACCTTATGACAGATTTCTGTATTAAAAGGCAGAAGTTGCACAACCTTGCGTACAAATTATAAATAGCAGACTATATTTTTCAACTCATTGAGTGGATATCTGTTCTTACACACTGTTCTCACTTATGGTTTAGCCTGTTTCATAGTTCTAATAGAATGGTAGTGTTGTAGCAGAACGGAGCGCATACTTTGCAGTTAATATCTAAGAGGCACGATATGCTTTACTTACGTAGTTGATGTCAGGAATGTCGTTTTTCTCAACTCCCACTGTCTGTTAAAGAAAAAAGCATTACAACATTGCATTCTCATGTTGCTATGTTTTATTATGAAGGTGGACGGTTGGTCCCTTACCTCAGCCATCTTCATGAATTCCCCAATCTTTGTCACCCTGGTCAGAAACCTCTTGTAGATCTCCAAGGCCTCCTTACAGTCACTCTTCTTCATCTTGAAGTATTTCTCTACGTACGGGAACAACAGGTTACGATTAATTGTGTGTTTTCGTATTTGAAATGCCAAAGTGAAGATACCCATGGACTACGGACCTAGTAGGTTGATGACTCCGTCATTGTAGGACGCAAACAGTTTGACCAGGTCCTTGAAGAGAAGCAGGAATGCACCATTTATGATCCCATTGTTCAGCTCCTTGGGATGAATCTGAGAGAAGAGGACATGTGAGAATTGGAAGACTTTGGAAATCCTCTGTCTTGTGTTGCTGCTCAGCGCTGTAGAACAAGTGCAAGTATCAAACCGAATAGGGACTCACATCGAACTCCAGGAGTGTGTCAATCTGTGTCTGCAGAACAGGCATGCCTTTCAACAGCTTCTCAGTGGTCATGGTCCTCATCACGCCCTCAGCACTAGAAGAATACAACAGAGCGTTAGATGCTCACAGGGATGACAACTGCAATAGGATATAGCTCATAGTGTAAACATACAAAGTGTAGGCATGAGAAAGAAAGACCTATGACCGCCAACTCTCTGACCACCATGATTAACGTACCCCTTCTTGACTCTGGTGAAATCAAAAGCCATCTGGCGGTAGGCGAAGGCTTTCTCGTTCAGGTATCGGCCGTACCGTCTGATGAATGTAGACATGTCATAGCCTAAACAGAAAATGTATGTCAGATAGCAGGCAGGGTTCGTTACCTCCGCCAAGAGAGTTATGTTCTCAGCTTGGTTAGTCTGTTGGCGGAGACCAAAGTGCCATGAAGGTATGAGACTTGATGGAAGGGTGTATAGTTAACCGAAGCTGGACCCATTTAATTTGGGATCTAATCCAAATGATGGGGCTGATGCTCAAATTATGTTTCGCTTTCATTAATATAGAGAGTTATGGAATGGCCTTGGCAGAGGACTGCACTTTGAGTGCCCTCTAAGGCTGGTTACTTTTGCTTTTTATATTAGGAAACAATCTGCAAAGTCATAAATGGTTCTGCTCACTGTACTCTAAGGGATCTTTGTCCGAAAGGGACAATGTTTTCTACAAATGGACTGAACAGTGGCTTCTTCCAGCCAGAAAATAAGACTTTTTGAGAGCATGGGAACAGAAAATATGGGAGAAGAAGAATCACTTCAACTAATATTTTCAAAGGAAAACCATAAAAAGGGATGCTCCTTAAAATAATTGGCTAAAACGCAACTCCAAACGTTTCCCAAATATCATGAATTCAAGCTAAAAGATCTGATTTGCCGTTAGTTTCAACCATTATTTCATCCATATAAGTGCTGGGTAACACTTATCTAACAAAAAGCTGAGAGAAATACCACACACTGCTGTCTTGTTAACCATTTTCTTTTTTCTTCTTTATCCCACACGGACAAGACAACATTTCAATCATATAAGTACGTATTTATATAAACCAAGTCTATCAGTATTATCTTTAGCTATTGTAAATTGGTTTAGATTCATTTGTCTTACATATTTCCCCAGGCAATATCAACAGTCCCTGAAACATTAGACAGAGCGGCCAAAGGTACAGCATCTGTTTTCATGCATGTGTAATCATGTCCCTCCTATGTATTTGCCAGATGGCTCTCTTCGTTTCTTTTTTCTCCAGACACTGATATTGTTCTTACCGTGAGAGCCAGTTTTGTCGATGAAATTGCTGAGGTTGAACAGGGAGGTCCTGGAAGCCAAGTACTGAATGAACCTCTGAGGGAGAGAAAGGTAAACAATCAACAGTCGCTATAGTAATCAAGAGCAATGGGGGGAGGAAATTAAGTTAAAGTTAAGGGAAGCCTCTAGAGGTAAGTAGACTGTAACTAAATCCACATTAGGACATTTATTTTACAAAATATGCAAATGAGGCAATTCCCATACATTTGATACATTAAGGTTTTTACAGATGCAATATCTTCATATCACTCCAATAATCAGGAAATACTGTCAACAGCTAAGTTTTCAGGTATTTCTATGAATCAGGCTGAATAATGGACGAACCCCTGGAGAATTCTACATTTCTGAGTATGAGAAGAATTCTTAGAAATGTACATTAATGAAAGCCTATTATACAATTCCATCCAGTTTGCACTACACTACAGATAGCAATGTACTGTATCTCATAGATATCACTTTAAAACCTTCCAAGTTAATTACTTACAATTGTTTTTTTATTACAAGTGTTGAATAAATCCACAGTTGCAAATAGACAAATAGAATATAAACATACATTTGATTTTTTTTGTCCTCTCCATTGGTCTAAAAGAGACATGTTAAAGAAGCCAAATAGACCAAACTCTCAAAAGTAAGACAACAATGTATTTGTGTGTAGTATCTCGCTACAACCAAACAATTTAATACAAAAAAAATATTTCACTCAATCACATAGCAGCCTTTGTAGACAAACATTCAATGGATGACTGCTAATACACTTAACCCACAGGACTGGTTTAATGTTTTCAAGGAATTATGTTTAAAACCTTTTTTTTGCCTAGCGTCCATCAGCACCACAAACCCTTAAAGCACTCGGAAGACTCTTCAAAGTGCTCAGATGTTAATTATCGAGGCCATTCCTATACATTTGGATAATTTAGCAATTCTATGCAGTCCTTTTTATCATTCATTTTCCTCCATAATCCTAACAATATGATATTTGTATCTTATATATCTGAATCCAACTAGATTCAGGCTTGAACCGAACATCTCCACATGTCAATGGTCTCATCCACTAACCTCGTTGCCGTGGACACACATGTGATGGCTGGTGACGAGGGCCTTGAAGACCACCACCCAGCTGGCATTGGTGGCTCGCTCAAACAGTGTGTCCGCCATCTGAGGGATGTTCACGTTGGTGGTGTTGGTAGCTGACACCAGGTCTGCAACACAGCCACAGAGAAAACATTATCATTATTGGAATCATGTGGAATATGGTGGTCTGATATTTAGCTTTTTTGGTTTCCAATAAGGAATCAATCAATGTTTATTTATATAGCCCAATATCACAAATGTTACATTTGTCTCAGTGGACTTCACAGTGTGTACAGAATATCAGTATGACAATACGACACCCTCTGTCCTTAGACCCTCACATCGTACAAGGAAAAACTTCCGGAGAAAACCCACAGTTTAAAGGGAAAAATGGGAGAAACCTCAGGGAGAGCAACAGAGGAGGGATCCCTCTCCCAGGACGGACAGACGTGCAATAGATGCCGTGTGTACATTGAAAAGATAATACATCTTGGAAAGACACGGTTAGTTTAGTCTCAGACAAATGCTTCCATCATTTGATAGACTTGGATTCAACTTTGATTAAGTGGGCAGGCTAAGTGTTCGCTGCAGAGCTGCCTCAGACGCCCATGAGAATATTAAGCTAGGAGGAAGACCTGATGTACATACCAAATGCTATCAGAACTCTCTCTCTCTCACACACACACATACACACACACACACACACACACACACACACACACACACACACACACACACACACACACACACACACACACACACACACACACACACACATACTGACAACGCAGGAATACTGAAAAGAGCTTAGTCAGCCAAACTTCGAGTTCAGACAGGGCTCTAACATTAAGAGTCCAAGGTATTGCATCAGCACAGGGTGTGAATATATAATGAGGATAGTGAAATGCATCTCATTTCTCACACACATGCAATAATCTCTTCCTGCTCTCTAGCATGAAGAAGTGTCATTTTCTTCTGGTCAATAAGCAATTACTACCTAAAACACTTTTTTAATGAATAACATGCTTCCAAAAAGGGCTTGATTTAAACATAAAATTATTAAATTTTTACAAACAATTTTCCGAATTGTCAGAAAATAGTTAAATTCCAAGAAATGTATGAAATTATCAATTACCATCAACGATTGTAAAGAAAAAAGAATCTCACATTTGATGTATTCCCCATCAGATGTGGGAGTTTCTTCTTAGATAAAGGGAGATAGGGAGGCAGACAGATGGCCGCAGAAACAGTCATGCAAATATAAAAAGAGAGCGAGAGCATTTGGTCTGGCAGAGGAGGTAACACTTTGAAAAAAAAAAGGATAGATGATATTTCTCTAGAGGAGTATATTGCAGAATGATTACCAATCATGCAGCACTACATCATGTTTGACATATTGACATGAAAAGATACAGAGCCACATATTGTATTTGGTGAGGGCACAGATAAAGATCAGAATAACAATATCCTCTAAAAGTGCATTTTTGTTGTTGTTCCCCTGACATTGACAGCGAAGCAACAAGGGCAGGGCTGAGTGTCTCCATACAGAGTGCCAGAGAGAGACGCAGGAAATATTGGCAAGCTGCTCTGATAATGGAAGGAGAGGAAGGCCATTATATTGAACAGGGCCTTGGCCTCGCCTTGAGTCGTATATGCCAACATGTAGGCCATAAATAAATCAAGATATGGGAATGAAGGAAGAGAAGCAGAGGGAGTCTGTTGGGAAGCGCTAATGTAGACACAGAAAGGATGTTCAAGTTCATACCAGGCTAGACAGAGGGGCTGGGGGCTTGTAAACAGATTATTACTAATCACTGGCCCTGGTCTCACTGCCCATCCCCCGTACAGCACACATATATACACACCTGACTTTACACTTAACAGTTGTACACCATGCTAACACTTCTTTTGACACCAGTGCTGTCAGTCAGTGCAATGATTTATGTTTCTAGCACAGGATGGAACAGACAATATCAGCTTGAAGATATACCCACATACAGTAAGAGCTTTGTTTCCATCCTGACTCTACTTGGATGTTTCCCTTTTCTTTCTGTCCCTTCTTTATCCTCGCTTCTACACGACAAAGCTGAATACTACAGTGGCCTGCAGGCTCTTCAAATGACACACACAGAGACGAGGTCCTCAATGGCTGAAATGTGATTATGTAACATTATCATGTCCCTGGCACGGCTACAAGTTAGTATTTATACTAGCACGATAAACACAGCGTTATCCGCAACCATTTTAAGACTTTCAGCTCAGTATCAGAGGTGGTAGAAGTATTAAGTAAAGGAATATCACAGTAAACATGAGTAAAGTTTAAGTAAAAGATATTACTAATTTGAAAACACAAGATTATAAACTTAAAATATACTCCATTTCTAAATAATCTATCTCTGGGTTAAAATTAGTGATGCAATCATTTAAGGTGGCGCTAATTGTACTTTATATACTGCTTGGCAGGTAATAATACATTTTAATTTATTAGATTTATATTTATTTATAATCTATATCTGCAGTTGCTAAAACTGTCAAATAATTGTGGAGAGGTTATAGTAATATTTAGTAGAATTACAAAAAGTATAAAGTAGCATAAAATGAAAATACATATTACTTTGGTACATTCCACCACTATTGATAATACTAAAGAATTGATGTATATAGATATATATATATATATAGATATAGATATGTGTTTACTGTTAACAGGCCATATCATAGGTTATAATCCCTGCTCTCTGTTTATTATCTTATAAACACACACTGACTTGTGTGTGTGTGTGTGTGTGTATCTAATGAGGATTGGCTGAGCTAAATAAAGACTATAGACGGTAATCCACGGGCCACAGGAGAGCTCTAAGAATGAACTGAGGTGTCAAAATACTGTGCGAATGAATGTTGGGTGTGTTACAGTGTCCATTTTTAGTTGCTATCTGCTGTAATTTATTTTAATGTTGCAAGAAAAACCACTTGATTAGTAGTCAGATGCCATCCTTTAAATAGTTTTCTCGATCCAACACTTTCACAGGTGTAGATTTGTACGCTACAACTGTTAATCTTGCCTTTAAAAGATTATGACAAAGCGTGTTGTGGGATTGGTAGTGCATTACTATACTTGTGAAGATGAAGCCCATTTCATACTCAAAAGTCAGAGACTTGAATACAATAAAACCACTAAATATAGTTCAATATAGGGGGTGGTTTCAGAGAGAGATATAGGGGATACAGCCAACAGCCTGTTAGCTTAGCATTAACACTGAAAACACGTGGGAAACAGCTAGCCTAGCTCTGTCTGAAGATAACAAAATTCAAGAAGCCTGACAGCAAGACCTCAGGATGTTACTTACACCTAACGGCCTGTAGAAGAGCAGCTTGTCCTTTTTACACTTCAGTTTTTGAGAGATAGAACTCTTAATTAGTGATCTTTAATGGTCCTGTAGGTGCTGGCTAGATTTATTTTACTCTGCAAAAAACAGCTACTTCTACATCAACAACAGTACTATAGATGTATTTCAATGATTGCCCTTGGTGTTGAGATGAATCCTCTCTTTTAGTTGACCTTGCATGGACCACGTGTTCTCTAGAAATGTGTAACAAATTCCTCCAGTGACTCTTTTTACTAGTATACAACAAAATGATCAGGAATATGAAATTCAAGTGTGTTTTACACATAATTGTGAAACATAACACTCATTTAACACCTGGGTTTCATTCCCTGCACTGAAATCAAATGTAGACATCGAAGACAAAAGAAAAGAATACATTTGCTCTTCAGAGAAAAATCCTACATATATATGATCTTTTAGCTTTTTGTAGTTAGGCCCCTGTCATTCAGAACAACTTCTCAGGCCCTTCATTGCTAAGGTAACACATCTCCACCTCAACCCCTAATGTTTCCAAGTGCTAATATGGTAAGCTTTACAGCGGCAAAGAAAAACAAAACTACCAACAAAACAGGACTCACTGCATTTCGTTTTCCACAGTAACTCATTCCAATGTTCACCATATGCTAATGGAGGTAAGAACTGCAAAGAACTTCAACTATGGTAATGCCAAAACAGAAACCTTTACTTCTTCCTGTTTGACCGCACCATTTTCAAACTTCCTTTGTAGAATAATTAAACCTGGTGGAAGACAGAATTGCAGTAAAAGCAAGGTTTATATACAGAACACATCTAAATGCTGAAGGTGTCAGATCCGTACAGCTATTACATCGTGTATCAACATGTACTTCATAGTGATGAAGCAAATAGTCAATTGCCATTTTGACATTTAAGGCAAGTGTTCTACTTAAAATGCAAACGTGTTATAATATATGTTAAGTGTATGTGTTGTCTCCTGGGTTCTGTAGTGCCCGGAGTCTGTCTTTTTATTTGTTTTCCTCCCAAACCCCATCCCCTCAGGAAGCCTTTGCCTCCTGTCAGGTCATCATTGTAAATAAGAATTTGTTCTTAATTGATTTCCCTGGATAAATAAAGGTTCTACTACTACTAAGTGTATTAAATAAAATTTGACTGAAAGATTACAGATACGTTCAGTTTATTGGTTCAATTTAAAGACATACTGAATGCACTCTACAGATGACAACCTGTCATTTGACTTCTTCCTCCTCACAATCGCCCCCTGTCATTAGAGTGCCATCCCCTGACACTCTCAATCTGTTGCCATGGCAACTGCCCTGCACCACCACCGCCACCAACACACCCACCCCAAGGGTCACTGACTGTGTCACGGTGACAAAGGACTAAATATGACCTGTCAGCTTTAATATTTATCTCTCATCAACTACACCATCAATTAAACACAGTGAAAGATGATTATTTAGGCGGCCTTTACTTATTATCAATGATCACTTTGCAGTTATTTCCCTTTTTTTTGTCTCAACTACACCAAGACATAAATTAATCAACGCTGAGTTTTTTGAGGTTAGGAATTTCCTCCTGCCAAGACACACATGCAAGAGAAGCACAGTGGCCTACATACAAGAAGCGTGTGTAGCTTGAATGGATACAGCATAACCTCAAAGACAAAATAAATGATGTATCAATTAGTCTACAAATTCCATTTAGAATTAACCCATAATTGTTTAGTTAATAAATGCAGAGAATAATAAAAAATGTGCACCACCGTTTCTGTGCAAGGTCATGTGTTTATGCCTTGTTGTATGAAAAACAGAGAAAAGCAGGAAATCCTCAAATTTGAGAGGCTGAAAACGTGTGTTTTCTGACATTTTTATATTATTAATTGCTTAAGCGATTAATCAATAAAGCCATATCAAAATAGTCATAATTTTCTGTCAATAGATAATAAAATAGATTTGTTGTCTAGTCATTTATTTATTCATTTATTATGTGTAATGTATTACATTTGCTTTAGATTAAAGTGTGTGCGGTACCAAGAGGTCTATCTCTCCTGCAGCTGAACAGAGAGATCATGCGCACTAGTCTCTAAAGACAAAAGTTAAAGACACAAAAAAAACAGACATAGACACATCTAAAAAGCAATGATCTCTGGTACTTTGCAAGCATTAGTATTGTCAACTTTGGCTGTGTAAATAATGCAAGGCAGTCATTGGCTGATTAATAAATAATTCAGCAGAGTAGCGGATCGCAAGATATAAGGTCCAAGACACAGGACCAGAGCTGGCCAGCCACAGACACAGACAGACTTAAAAAGGAAAAAAGGCACAGAGAGCTAACCAGCCGTTATCTGTATGCAGCGCCACGCCACTGCTTTGGTCTGACTCACTATGTGTAGTAGATGACAGTAATTCATCACGATTTGCCATAAGGTGGCCCCTGCTGTCAACTGGAGATGTGTCAATAAAGCTGTGAGGTTTGATAATTGTATTCAGCTGTGACATGGCTCTTAATTGATCTGAACTTACTGATAGACAAATGTATGTATTTGCATGATGTTTAGACAGCATTAGCTTGATATAAAATGTTATTTTAGTATGTGTGACACTTCATTCATCATCCAGACATGCAGCCTTACAAAGCTTCAGTGCTGCAGCAGCACAGAGAAGGGAAATACAATTGTATTTTTCTGAGGATGACATGTCAGTCTGCCTTAAAATATGACCTTTTCTCCCTCTCCCTTTCTCAGGGGGCTGTCACAAAGGGTCACCAGAGGGGTCATCACCATCGTGGCTGCATCAATTCATTATGGCACCACACCCATTAAAGGCAAGGTGATTAAGAAATGGCTGGTGGTGATCATTCTGGCATGAGGTCTCAATGGATATGTGTGCAGCCTAGGCCCATCTAAGGCCAGCTCTTACAGTATGAACGGAAAAGAAGGACTATACTTACACTCCAGGTGCTTTTTCTTGGGCGCCATCACTTCATGAGTGGTGGCTTTGCAGACAGCCCGGGCCATATCTGATCCCGTTAGCTGGTATTGCGCAGCGGCGATGCGATCCGTGAGCGTTTGCCCCGACATTTTCTCTGCGTTGAATCGACCACCTCAGGAATGTGTTTCACCTCGGGACGATGAATAAATGAATGAATATCACCCGGCTGCTTCCCGGTGGTTCAGTGAGCGGATCCCGTGCGTTCCTCTTCCCCGACGGATAGGCCTGTGACCTTCTGTGTGGGCGGAAAAAAAAGCACACAAAATGAGCTCAAACCCCCTAACATTAACGCTATTTTTGCATCAAACCGTGCGATCACGTCGGTAATATGCGCGATGACATGGGTAGACTTACGCAAGGTTGTGAATTCCCCACGGCTCGTACCGTTAGGCTCCGACCGTTTACTTCAGCACCTTGGACAGCTATAACCACTCGGTTATACCCAACCGAGAATAAAAGCTATTTTATTACCCCGCAGCAATTTATTAAAAAGAAAAAAATAGGCCAATGAAAAACGCAGGTGAATGCGAGGCTCCTATAAAATATGCTTGAAAAATGACTGACTGTAAATCAACACTCCATAGGTCGGTCAAATATCCCGTATGAGGGGTTGGCTGTCTTCCTCCCTGCAAGAAAAAACGCTTTCAAAATAAGAGAATTTCCTCCTCGGTGATTCTTTTCCGTTCAGCTCAGAAATGCCGCTTCAGATGATCCTCTCTTCAGATCGTAGGAAAAATGCGCACCGCTCCCCGTTGGTGTCGCCAACACTGCGCAGCGCACGATGCTCAGGAAGAGGAAGGGAATTTCCTTTTTTCTCCTTCCCCCCTTGTCAATTGTTTATTTATTTGGCCTTTCTATACGTCCATATTCTAGACTCTCCTCCCCCAGCGGGTACTTGGACAGGGTTGGATGACACACGTCGCATCACACGTCTCTTAAAGGGGAGTCACTATAAGGAACTCATATCACTATGCGCCAAAGGGTTAATATGTGCTGCTGCATGTATGCATCAAACAGGTTTTCACACAGGACATACAGAGTGAAAGATGATTGAAGTGAAACATGGCTGCTAGATATAAGCATACCCTCTATTTCCGCCAAAAATATATAGGCCAATTTTGGATTTATGGTTATCATCTAAGCTTGATCCAGGTTTTAAATTGGCCAAAAATACTAATATAATATAAGACAAGAACAAACATCGTGGAGTAATTTCTCTCCAGCGGTCGAATGTGTTACCATGCAGGGTATAAAAACAACGTCTTAATGTTTATCTTCGAGATATTCAGCTTACTGGTCTAACCGGAAATGCAATGAGAACAAATTAGGCTTTTATTTATTTAAAGACCATGCAACAAATAAACGGAATCACATCTAATTGCATAGATATTTGGCTTGATTGTGGTGTTTAGGGCGTCCCTGCATAATCATTAAAGTAATATAATCATGGCTGTGATGGGAGAGATTCATGCGTGGAGAAAAGGCACGTCCTGCGTAATTACGTCATGTGACGTACACGGAACTGTAGCCACGTCGTCAATGAGAGGAACCGGAAAAACAGGAAGCGTTGACTACACCAGACTTTAGTGCTGATTGTACAGAAAACAAAACAGTAAGTGCATTTAAAACAACATTACGTGATTACATGTATGAATTAGGTTTGTTTGTTTACGTTTAATGCTGAATGAACTTGTTTTTGCTGCGTGTTGATGTATTTTCAGCTAGTAAATGTAAGTCTAAGGAAGTTGCTCTGTCATTTCAATAGATGTGATTCATTTTATTGAGTTTATCTGTTTAGTAGGCGACAGACTGCCGCTGCAATAAGTGCAAACTTTGCCCTCTTCTTGTCCTTTGACATTCAATATAAAAGCTTTGTCTAGCTGTTGTCTTCAAAGGGCGTTTAGCCTGAAATAAGACATGTTTACTATGTTTTAATATATCATGTATGATTGAAAAAGCCCAAAAGCTTTCTCAGTATATGGAATAGTTCAAATCTCTCATCCTCAACCAGCTACAACTTCAAAATGTGTATTTATGCAGTAGTAATATTAGTGTTAAGTAATAATAAGCCTCTTATCTGCTGATATTACTATGACTGGAATCATTCTGTTGGAAAACAACAAGATTATTTCTTTAAATGTTAATGTTGATATGTCACATACTGTACATGTTGGTGATATTGCCTGTGTTCTTTAAATTGAGTTAACATTTTATTGATTTTGTTTGACTTTTCATTGTTGTAATGGACCTAAATACTTTGTCTATCACTCCAATGTCTGCTTTTTATGTTTTTCAAATGTTTTTCAGTGATGTCCGAGTTTCAGGAAGTATCAAAGCAGTCCGGTGTTCACCCAAAGCCTGCAGGGTTGGTTTTTCAGTATGGCACCGCAGGTTTCAGGACCAACGCAAAACTGCTGGACCACATCATGTTCAGGATGGGACTGCTGGCAACCCTCCGCTCCAAAACAACCAAAGCCACCATCGGAGTCATGGTCACTGCATCACACAACCCTGAGGTGAAAAAAACCTCCTAATGTCTCCTTACATCTTGCTATAAATCTATGATTTAGTTTATATTCTGTGTGGATATTTTAGATAACTGTTTTTTTCTTCCTGTCATACTATTTATTTTATCTCATAACATTGTTTTCTTTTTATGTTCTTAATAACAAATGTCAGTTTCCACCGCTCCCTTTCCTTGGCCTTTCATGGGATTCTACCAGTTTAAACAATTTCTTTAATAACATCATATTAATAACCCTCCCCTCCAACTTCTCTCTTGATATCTATGTAGGAGGACAACGGGGTGAAGCTTGTTGACCCCATGGGGGAGATGGTTTCACCGACATGGGAGGTCTACGCTACCCAGCTGGCCAACGCTGAGCAGGAGGATTTGCTGGCGGCGCTGAAGGATATCATAGAGAAAGAGGCCGTAAACATGAGCCAGGAGGCTAAGGTGTTTGTGGGCAAAGACACCAGGTATTTAAAGTGATGTCATCTCTAATTTGGATTTCTTAGATGGAAAGATGCACATTGAAGCACAGAAAGATACACATACACTGAACAAAAATATAAATGCAACACTTTTGTTTTTGCTCCCATTTTTCATGAGATGAACTCAAAGATCTAAAACATTTTCTATAAACACAAAATAACCATTTCTCTCAAATATTGTTCACAAATCTGAAACAATCTGTGATAGTGAGCACTTCTCCTTTGCCGAGATAATCCATCCCACCTCACAGGTGTGGCATATCAAGATGCTGATTAGACAGCATGATTATTGCACAGGTGTGCCTTAGGCTGGCCACAATAAAAGGCCACTCTGAAACGTGCAGTTTTGCTTTATTGGGGGGGTCTTGGGGGGTCCGAAAACCAGTCAGTATCTGGTGTGACCACCATTTGCCTCACGCAGTGCAACACATCTCCTTCGCATAGAGTTGATCAGGTTGTTGATTGTGGCCTGTGGAATGTTGGTCCACTCCTCTTCAATGGCTGTGCGAAGTTGCTGGATATTGGCAGGAACTGGAACACGCTGTCGTATACGCCGATCCAGAGCATCCCAAACATGCTCAATGGGTGACATGTCCGGTGAGTATGCTGGCCATGCAAGAACTGGGATGTTTTCAGCCTCCAGGAATTGTGTACAGATCCTTGCAACATGGGGCCGTGCATTATCATGCTGCAACATGAGGTGATGGTCGTGGATGAATGGCACAACAATGGGCCTCAGGATCTCGTCACGGTATCTCTGTGCATTCACAATGCCATCAATAAAATGCACCTGTGTTCGTCGTCCATAACATACGCCTGCCCGATTCACAACATTGACATCAGAAAACCGCTCACCCACACGACGCCACACACGTTGTCTGCCATCTGCCCTGAACAGTGAAAACCGGGATTCATCCGTGAAGAGAACACCTCTCCAACGTGCCAGACGCCATCGAATGTGAGCATTTGCCCACTCAAGTCGGTTACGACGACGAACCGGAGTCAGGTCGAGACCCCGATGAGGACGACGAGCATGCAGATGAGCTTCCCTGAGACGGTTTCTGACAGTTTGTGCAGAAATTCTTTGGTTATGCAAACCGATTGTTGCAGCAGCTGTCCGAGTGGCTGGTCTCAGACGATCTTGGAGGTGAACATGCTGGATGTGGAGGTCCTGGGCTAGTGTGGTTACACGTGGTCTGCGGTTGTGAGGCCGGTTGGATGTACTGCCAAATTCTCTGAAACGCCTTTGGAGACGGCTTATGGTAGAGAAATGAACATTCAATTCACGGGCAACAGCTCTGGTGGACATTCCTGCTGTCAGCATGCCAATTGCACGCTCCCCTCAAAACTTGCGACATCTGTGGCATTGTGCTGTGTGATAAAACTGCACGTTTCAGAGTGGCCTTTTATTGTGGCCAGCCTAAGGCACACCTGTGCAATAATCATGCTGTCTAATCAGCATCTTGATATGCCACACCTGTGAGGTGGGATGGATTATCTCGGCAAAGGAGAAGTGCTCACTATCACAGATTTTTTCAGATTTGTGAACAATATTTGAGAGAAATGGTTATTTTGTGTATATAGAAAATGTTTTAGATCTTTGAGTTCATCTCATGAAAAATGGGAGCAAAAACAAAAGTGTTGCATTTATATTTTTATTCAGTGTAGATGCACTTGTAGCAGACCTTTTATGCCTTTTACTATTCACTTGTTCTTTCTGTGGCCGCAAATGCTCTTACTGCACATAACATTTTATTATGTTATGTGTTTTTCAAACAATAGAGGCAGCAGTGCCCGCCTTTCACAGGCAGTATTGGATGGAGTATCTGCACTCGGGGGTCACAGCAAAGGTAGGGTTAAAAAAAACATCTATACTCCTTATATTTAACTCATTAGTTTACCTTCTTAGTTTTATTATTCCTCTACCGTTTGTCTTATCTTGCACTTTATCTGACTCTTTCTTTCGATCCCATCAGACTATGGTTTGGTGACGACCCCACAGCTCCACTACATGGTTTGCTGTCAGAACACGCAGGGGAAATACGGAGAAGCCACAGTGGAAGGATACTATAAGAAACTCTCCCAAGCTTTCATTAAGCTCTCAAAGAATGTAAGAAACCAGGGTGTGTCCTGTGTTGCTGTGACTTCACTCAAGCTTTTTTTATTTGGGGGCGTGTCTTTTAATTACACCTATCCATCAAGGAATAACTAATTTCTCCTTCCCCCTTTTTGCTCACCTCTCTTGCAGGCGTCCAACTGCACAGACGACCAGAAGCACCTCTCTGTGGATGGCGCTAATGGCATTGGGGCCCTAAAGGTGCGCGAGATGGAGAGTCACCTGAAAAAGGAGCTGCATATATCGCTGTTCAACGATGGCAGTGAAGGAAAGCTCAACCACCAGTGTGGGGCGGACTTTGTCAAAGTGCAGCAAAAACCTCCAACAGGTAGAGCCGTGCTTTTTAGACTTTCAGATTTATGATGTGACGCAAATTAAAATGATTTGTATTAAAAGAAAAATACTTTTTTAATATACACATACAATGACAACAAAACAGTTAATGAAATGCTTCTGTCTTATCTCATGTGAAATCACAGATGCATTATCTGACCACAAGATGGAGACAGTTAATCAGCAAACTGCCTTAGAAATGTCTACGTTTTGGTCTTACACTTACTAATTTGACATCCGTTATAATTGATGTGTCCCTTTTTTTTTTAAAGTAGCCATGTGTCAAATAAATGTATAGCCCCAAGATAAACCTAGGTGCTGTTTTTTATGGCCTTCTTCGCTCTTGCGCCTTTCTTTCTATTTCTCTGTAAAGGCATGGAGATCAACCCGGGGGAGCGCTGCTGTTCCTTTGACGGTGACGCTGACCGAATCGTTTACTACTACTCTGACTCTGAAGGGACATTTCACCTGCTGGATGGAGACAAAGTCGCTACACTCATCAGCACTTTCCTTAAAGAGCTGCTCACATCGGTAAACTCTAAAGTACAAACACGGCAACAACAAGCACGCACATAAACCTGCAGTCAACTGTTTTCATTCTGTTGCTACAGGCTGGTTTAGACTTGAAGATAGCAGTGGTGCAAACTGCTTATGCCAACGGGAGCTCTACAAACTATTTGGAAAACACTATGAAGGTGAGAAAACTCAATTGCGTTCCTTTCTTTCTTTTCATGTTTTCGATACGTAGAAGCTCACACGTTTGCATTACATTTAGGTGATAGTGAGGTGTACTAAAACTGGAGTGAAGCACCTTCATCATGCAGCCCAGGAGTTTGATATTGGGGTGTACTTCGAGGCCAACGGTCATGGAACTGTGAGTAGATCCGACACACTTGAACAGATCACATGAAGCACTGAAAAGCTGCTATTTTCTCTCATAGTTATAGCATATCAGGTGTTATTTAAAATGTATAAAGCACAGTGGCGACTGGTCATTAGGGGCACAGCCCCACCTAGTGTCAGCAGAAAGTATTAAAATAATGATTACAACAAAATGCAAAAAATAAATTAAAATATATTTTAAGATCATGTTTAATCATCTGATTCGTCTGTACATTGCTGTTTTAGTATGTGTTCTTCTAATTAGTGTCTACAGTGTGTGCCTATTGAGCTGCTTTGAGCCATGTGGGACAAAACCCAATCCTGCCCCTCCCTCTCACTGTCTAAGTGAACGGTGACTGTAAAAACTACACTGCACATGCTCAGAGTATTTTCGTATTTAATGTGTGTGGCAAAAAATAATGACCATAGGGGCATAGAGCTGCCATCCCCACCATACGTCATCTCACATAATTCAGAGCTGATTGGCTGTAAGTATGTGTGCCGCGAAAAGTGTGGTGTGTGAAGAGGAGGAGAGAGACCATGAGAGAGATGCGTCCTATAACCAGGAAGTAAGCTGCGCATGGCTTCCCTCCACAAAAAAGCAATGAGATTTATTCCATAGGATTTTAGAAAATAGTTCAAAATAAGATCTGTGGGAAACGTAGCTGTTAGATAAATGTACGTTTTGTTCAGCCGGATAATATCCACATGTCTACCCTAATTTTATAATTTTCGAATCATAAATCCATCATTTAGATTTATGATAGACTTTTGAAACTGCAAGAAGATAAGGAGTACTTTTACAATAAAGTAATAGAGATTTTTGTCCAGAAGGATAGGCAAATGGACTTCATCTTCAAGTCAAGGAGACCACAATTGTATTGAAAATGGGATCTTACTAAGAGAGAACAATTCAATATTTAAATGATAAAATTACATTTTTTGGGTATCCTTCTGTTGAACTGTCTGTTTACAATTAATTGAAGCATCAGACTAAAGAGGCTTTTGAAAATAATATTATATTTTGATTTAGGTCAAAATATAATATTAGTAAACCTGAAGAGTCAGTGCCAGAGCCTCACCAGCCATGAACCTCACTGCAGAAGCTTATATATAGACATCTACGTTTTTTGTGCCCCACCACTTTTGTACATATAGAAACGCCACTGATAAAGCAATGTGTTGAGGTGTGTCATGCTGTGTTTGTGTTGCGTTCAGGTGTTGTTCAGTAAGGCAGCTGAAGAAAAGATCCAGCAGCTCGCTGAGAACTCCAGCCTCATCGACGAGAAGAAGAGAGCGGCTCTCCTGCTGCAGAACACGATCAACGTCATCAACCAGGTGGACACTTACACATGTAACTGTAAATAACACATCTTTTTCACACTCACTCTCAGGTCTAATGTGTCATTTTGTGTTTTTCTATCTTTTAAAGACCGTAGGCGATGCCATTTCTGACATGCTGCTGATCGAAGCTATATTAGCCATTAAGGGTATGACTATCCATCAGTGGGACGCCATCTACACTGACCTGCCAAACAGGCAGCTCAAAGTCAAGGTACTTGTTAGAGCCAGTAATTTGATTTGATAAGAAAGGCCACCTAATTGTGACGTCTGTAGTCAAAGTAGTAGTAGTATAAAGGACTACAATTCCCACGGCGCCTGTGCTAACGCCACAGTGATGGGCAACCTGTTGAGAGACGCCGACGAGGAACAGTTTTTAACCGTACTCAATCGTACTCGTAACCGTACATACAAACCGTACAAGTACCCTTTAAGTTGTGAAGTTATCAAGAAAGAAAGAATACCTAAGTTGTGTTGTTTTATTTGAGTTTTGCCTATTTCTTTTGAATATTGTAAAGGCCTATTTTTCTTTGTTGCATGTGCAAGTTTGTTTGTCTCGTCAACATGCAAGGTCTGCTACAAAACAGGTCTTGGAATTACTTGTAGTTGAATGGCTATAATAAATGTAAAAAATGAAATAAGTCACTATTAATCGATTACGTTTTCTCATCAACACACTCATTTTGAAGAGCTGCTTCTGATAGATGATTTATTTCATTTAGTTTTTGGGGTTGATTATTTTCAAAAATCCTAATTATTTTTGAGCCCTTCATTTTCACCATGAAACCGTTTTTGTAGGCAACAAAGGACTTCCATTTGATAAACCTGTGACTGCAGTTACCCTAGTTCTGGAAATGTTTCAGTGTCTCGCTTTCAGTAACACTTTCAAAGTCTTCAGGAAAGCAGATTTGTTTCTGGTGTGTCCTATTTTAATATCTCGTTATTTTGTAAAATACATTTACTCCCTTACACGAATATAGTGTACATAAGCAGTTATAGTAAGGTGAATCTGTTTTCTGTAGGTGTCCGACTGTAGGGTGATAGACACAACGGACGCAGAGAGGCGGGCGGTGAGTCCAGCCGGACTGCAGGAGGCCATCGACACTTTAGTGAAGAAATACCGAAAGGCCCGCTCCTTTGTGAGACCCTCCGGCACCGAGGACGTGGTGAGAGTTTACGCGGAGGCAGAAACACAGGTGAGAAATCTTTAGTGTTCCCCTTGTGGACTTTTTCCTGCCCCCTTTTTGGCTTCTATTCTCTGATACATATTTGTGTTTTTAGGACAGCGCTGATGACCTGGCACATGAAGTCAGCCTTGCTGTTTATCGTCTCGCTGGGGGAGTGGGGGGTGAACCCAAACCATTGCACTAGAAACACAAACACACAACATTGACAAATCAATCGGTGCTTTTTTGAGTGCAATCACCATTTACAACATCATTCCCTAAAGTGGTTCTCAAAAGAACTTCTTTAAGGTGAGGAATTCAATTATTTTGTACTTTTAATTGCACTTGGTACTTTATTCAATTTCTTTGTATTTGTCTGTTGTCTTTAAGATCACACAGGGGGAAACAATACGGTTTTTTTCTCACTGTAAGTAACGCTATTAAACAGTCTACTATCTGCCGGGAAATGACGGGTTTCTATGTCGCATAAATAAGCTATTTCACTGTTATATGTCACAATTAAAACATAAATTGTCTTCACACACTAACTCAGAATATTAACTTTCAATTATCATGTAACTTCCTACTAAATTTAACCTATTAACGGATACTGTATTCATTTTCTTTTCTATTGAAATCATAAGTTTACATGAGGGGAGTAAAAGCAATTGTGGTTCTTCCGTTGGAAATCTTTTGCTACTTTGGTTTAAATAAATAATGGCAAAGAAAAAAACTGAAGTGTAAGCGTCTCATTGGATTCAAATGAAAACCACAGTTTTGATTGCTTGCTGTTTATTTTGTTACTTTGAAAGACATGTTTACGACACGCAGCAGGATTCAAAAGAGCATTAAAAGGCAGTTATGAGCAGGCAGAGTGACAGAACACAGTGTAGCCTTCCCATGTAAAGGCTCCATGTAGGACAAACACAATCTTCAAAGAGACCTGTGCAGCTTTAGTAAGATATTTGTTTTCTCTTTAGGTCAATCATGAATTCTAGGATTTCTAAAGCATTGAAAAGGCCTGAATAACAACATGGCGAACAGGAGATAGTTAGCAGAGGTTGTTAGTTAGATTTGGTGTTCATTAACGTTTTCTTTATTCTTCTGTCTCGTCCGCTGCTCCAGAAATGATGAAGGTGCGCTCCTGGGTGTCGCTCTCATAAGTGTCCCCATCTGTCTTAACTGATCTGGGAAAAAAGGGGACATTTTTTCCGTATCAGTATGAGATTCTGATTTATAGCTTATTTCGTATGTTAGACAATAGACAATGGGCCTCATGCAGAAAGCGAGATAAGACATTTTATTGACATCCTTCTTATTTTTACTTAGGAAATACAACATTGTACAAGTGGATGCGGGCACTCTTATCAGGAAAGAAAAACCTAATGCTTTCACGGTCCACCAAAAGGAAAGCATAGGAGTTTTTCAATTTGAGGAACATAATAAAAGTAATATCATTATCAAATATGACATGTTAGGGAGTCATTATAATGATTGGATAATGAATTTCTATTGGTGCTATGATCCCAATAAAGATATGAAAACCCTCGAAAGAGGATATTGCATGCGTTCAGCTTCTGAATGGCTTACACTCTGCTCCTAGATGCTTATTGATTTGATTGGAGTTCTGAAAAATCACGTGTTAAAGTTGATTTAACAGTACGGTACCTCTATAACATTACGTCCGAAGTTCTTTTTCGTACAGCCTTGTTCTTGTGCCATCCCTCTATTTGTTGGGTATGTGCGAGAGTATTATAAGTATCAAGCAGTATCAGGTGAGATTCAAGTATATCGCTACATAAGACCCATTCTATACCAGAGTCACCCTCTACCTGATGAGGAGAGTCTTCCTCTCAGTGGTCTCAGTCGCCTGACCCCCCTCAGTCCCGTTTGTCAGGGCGTCAGATGAGGCCGTCTCCCCCCGGCCGGCACCAGGAGCTTTCTCCCCCCCAGTACTGCTCATGCCATCTGGGTTTCCATCTAGCTTTGAAGTGGCAGCAGAGCTATCAGAGACTGAAGCTGAAGTAGCATTCATGCTAACACCACAGGTGAGATGATGGCCTCCAGGTAGAGACAGTTGTGGGACCATGGTGCTCAGACGGCTGTCTTCACCCTCGATCAGAGTCCTGAAACAAAATAACAGTGAGTGAAGTCTGTATAAACGCTGCGTACAAAACGATATACTTTCTACTGACCAAACAGGTTTACATACTGCGGAAATAGCATGAGTTTGTGTTTTGTTCACCTGTAGGTGGTAATCTCAACCTCCAGAGCCATCTTCATATTCAGCAGGTCCTGGTATTCCCGCAGCAGCATAGCAATCTTCTCTTTAGTTACTCTCAAATCCAGTTTAATCGCCTCTATGCGCTCCTGTTGAAAAACGATACATCAGAATGTCTTCGTTTTAATGGTGTTTTGGGTCAGAAAGGGTATTTTATATCCATTTAAAATATCTCATGTATTATAGAATAACATAATGTCAGACACCTCCAAGTCCTCCACCTCCTTCTTGTATTGTAATGCTGAATCACGAATCTGAGCCTCCAAATACTCATTCTTCGTCGCCAATGCCTCCAATTCACGTTCCTTGTTGAGAACCTATATACACACACACACACACACACACACACACACACACAGCGGTTTAATGCTAGGAATGAGTAGTAAAAGAACAGGAACAGGAAATCATACTAACATCCTTCTTGTAGCCTGCGATTTCCTCTCTTAGACTTCGAGTCTTATGGGCGTGTTTGGATGAGGCGCTGTTCAGGTCCTCAAACTTTGACCTGTACCAAGAGTCCATTTCCTGGAGAAGAACAAATATAAAAGGTTTCAAAAGATTATTAATGCCGAGTAAGGCCTTGGAATAGTATTTCTCGAATGTTCTATATAACCTGACACGGTTTATTCATGTTGTTGATCTATTGTGGCAGACTACCTCTAGGTTTTTGGCCGCAATACTTTCATACTGAGACTGAATCTGTCTGAGAGCAGAGGAGAGGTCGGGGAGGCCGAAGGACACTTCCACCTTGGAGGTTTCTCCACAGATCAGCTGCATCAGCTCATCAATTTCCTTTGGGTGGATCAAAAACAACATGAGTTAGAAAAATAGCAATACATAACCCCACTTATAAAGCTAACTTCAATTGGATGGCCGAAACTGCCATGTCGTATTGACAATATATAAAAGTAAGATCTCTATTGAGCCAAAAGGATGCTGCAAAGTTTGTTTATAACTACACTTGTACTTATCATCGTGACTGTTTCTTATCATGTTAACGCTCTATTTACTGGCCCACCATAAGCAGCCATTGCAAAACGGCAGAGTATTGGGAATATTGCTGGCCGGATTTTAACAAAAAACTCCAATATAAATCATGGCATGCTGTTTTAGGCAACCTACACGGTCTTCCTGCGTCCTTTTCGAAGTATGTTGTGGTTTTTAAGGCACTAAATGGCTAATTTGATAATATAAAACTAAGATAGGGTTAAAAACGTAACCATTTATTTATGTGTTCAAGGAAGGTCCACTACACCACATGCTAGTCACAGGTGTCCCCCTCACACCATGCTGGTAATTGCCAAGACTGCATTTACTCACTCGATCCATGTCATCCCAAAGTACAACATGTCATTGCAGTAATTACCAGCCAATTAAAACATTAATTGCAAAATGACAGGCATGCCAGCCACTGACTCATATACATGGTATGCAGTGTGGCCAGTGAGGCAATACATTACCTCCTTATGAACTCTCTCCAGGAAGGCCCGCTGGACCTCAAGGTTTTCCAGATGTTTCTCCAACACAATCCGTGCTGTAGTTGCTTTATCCACATCCTAGGACATTTAACAGCATGTAGTTTGAATAGTTTTTCGTGAAATATACAGTATCTATCTAGTGAATATATTTCTTCTAAGATTTTATCTGCTTCTTACCGGACGGAGATTCTCAATATCCTGCTCCGTCTTTTTACGGGCAACAACAGCCTCGTAGTATTTGGCCTTCAATATGTCGAACTGGCCCAACATCGCCTCCTTGGCTTCCAAAGACATATCCTGTACAGATATACAATGATAAAACAGTTTTTAAATGCAGTAGAATAAAAGGAGCACAAGTGTTGGTTGATTCTGACCATGACTGGCTTCTATAGTAGTCACAACAAAGTGTGATATACATATGTTGCAGCCATGAGAGATGACCTCCCTCACCCTCTGGACTCTCATTCTCTCTGCATCCCTGAGGAGTTCCTTCAGCTGAGTCTCGTACAGCTTCCTTAGGCCTGATGGTCTTTCATGGCGGTTCTTCAGGGACTCAATCTCTGCCTCCAGCAGCTTGTTATCTGACTCCAGGTTTCGCACCTACACAAATAAATACAGGAGAAACACATTTACCTACTGATAACATGTTGAAAGCACAACAACAACATAATTACATGATGTGTTTCTATGAATCTTACTATTTGTCCTAATGTTTTGCGTCGGAACAATTGAAGAAAAGGTTGTCAGATTGTCAAGAAATTCAAATGACAAGGATTTGTGTGACATTACAGAGCAGTACATCATCAAGTGTGAAAATGCTCTTGCCTTTTCAATATACGCTGCTAGGCGGTCGTTGAGGACAACCATCTCCTGCCTCTCGGTGGTGCGAGTCGCCATGAAGGCCTGGTTCTCTACCGCAGCAGCATCCAGGTCCAGTTGTTTCCCGAGCCCCATGGACATCCCGAGGCACAGAGTTCCCATACTCTCACTGCTGTGGAGGCAGAGGGTTTCCAGTAGATTCATTCAAGTTTTCATTTGATGGATGTTTTTATTTAACTGTATAATTTAAACCTGTTCGATGCTTATTATGCACTCACACGGCAACATCTGTATCTCTCAATAAAGCTGCATTGGTGGTACACTTTTTAAGTTAATGGCAATCAACATTATGACCAGTGCTGGCGAGTTACTAAGAAAGGCACATTTAATGTAACATGTTAAGTATTTGTATTATACTTGAGTATTTCTACATTTAAAACACAAGAATTTCACTTCTTTCCCACTACATGGATTTGCTTTTAATTATATTGCAAATAAAAGTTATCAATACAGTATATAATCAGTTAATTAATTGTTTTTTTTTAATTCTGTATAAAACATTATTGATCCCTTGGTGAAAGTTACAAGCTTACAAGCAGTATAGTAAGAAATAAGCCCCACATATGTTAAAATACAGTATGAATATTTCTGATATTGAACATTCTGCCATTTTCCTGAATGTACATTTAGTAGGCTATATGCTTATGCTAATACATAGGATATATATAAACATCTGAGTAATAATGTCACCCCTGCAAGGCACTCACCTGCTCATGGCAGACTTTTTGGAGATGGCCCTGCGCCCCATTGACCCGGCACTCCGGGTGTAGCTGGCCGACCTGTGGCGGGACTCCCTGCGGGTGGGAGAGGGACTGGACACCCGCAACTTGTAGGCAGGTGGTGCGGCAAAGGCCCACTCGAACTGCCGGCGGTATGAAGACATCCTGTCTGGACTGCGGCTCATGTTGACGCTCCTGTAACTGTTCCAGCTTCAAATGTGGACTGGAAACGGATAACTCGTATACCTTTCAGTCCGTGGTGGGGTCTTTATACCCTGAGCCCTTCCCTAAACACTACAGAGGAATGTTGAACCTCCCCAACCCATGGGTGAATGTCTCTACAACCATCTATCAAGTTTACGTCAATTAACTTACTGAGGGAATCTTAATTGTCTAATGATGACATTATGTTGATGATTCAGCTTCATAGGCATGTGTGCCCCCGTATTAACTGAACACATTACAGCATATTTATTAACAATGTTGCGTTGGGTGTTTTGCTCATTTAGTTTTCTAGCACATTATTCGTCAAACCATCCACTCATCAATTCATCTTGTATCTACTCCATCCATATTTTCATCCATTTTCACATTTGAATGATTCTAATATATCCATGTTCCATATATATTTTTGCCATATAACTTTTGTAGAGAAAAATAAATTGACTTTTTAATAGCGGAACAAAAACTCCGGAACCTTTCCATTGAATTCTCCGCGCTGCTCAGGGACGCTTTTGGTGTGACTCCTCTGTCTGCTTAGCACAACTACTTTGCCTGTGCTATCAGTTTCTTTGTTGTTAAGTTTTATCAATATAAAGTGTCCTTCTCTACCTCAACTGCTGCAACATGGCGGGAAACTTCTGGCAAAGTTCTCATTAGTAAGTTTTTATTAAAAAAAAGTGTAATTTAATATCTTTATATTTAAATAACCGCCTGTGTTGTGAGGCCTAGCTTAGCCTAGCTGTGTTTCTGCGGCTGCTCGGTTTCTCCTGAACTGTTGCTCCGATATAAAATAGTGATTTAAATAAAGACAGAGAGCGAACAAATAAAAAACAAAAGCTTTGGTAAAAGACTATTCATAATAGCTTATTTTGATGTTGTTCTAGATTTACGTCTGCAATACAGAAGGCTAAAACACAAAGGTTTATGTTGTGCTACCCGCTAGCTTAGTTGTCGACAGTAAGAACAACCAGTGCAACTATGAGCATTTTGTAACATTTCTTTCTTTCTTTCTTTCTTCTAAGTCTTCAGTGGGTTCTGGACAAGCAGGACCTGATGAAAGAGCGGCAGAAGGACCTGAAGTTCCTCTCAGAAGAGGAGTACTGGAAGCTGCAGATTTTCTTTGCCAATGGTAGTGGTTACATTTGTACAAAGACATTTATGTTTTAATGTATTTAATTGCATGAAATAACAAAGCATGATATTTATATTACCCATACAGTCCAACATTATCTATTATATTGCATTTTATGTTTATAGATGTGGACTTTTACACAATGTTTCCAACCAAACACTTTATAATGAAGGCAGGCTGTTTTTCTTTCAGTTGTTTATATCTAATGTCTCTTTCAGTGATCCAGGCTCTGGGGGAACATCTGAAGCTGCGGCAACAGGTCATTGCCACGGCAACTGTTTACTTCAAACGCTTCTATGCCAGGTAAGGATTATAACATATTACAGATGAAAAGTTAGGAACTCATTTCATATTAGACTTTAATTATTGCATTGCGGATGTACAACTCAAATATTGTCCTGCCATTAAGTCTGAACTACATTTGGAGCACTTATCGGACATATTTATCCGAATAAGTGCTTGAGAATCATATCCACATTGCTAATGCTATTGTTTTTTTCTGAAACAATAGCATTCACCTTTAGTTTAGACTTTATATAAATACATTATCTCCCACAGATATATACCATTGTTTATTCAAGCTAGGGGAGGGGGGTGATCATGTTAAGATATATGTAATACTGTTATAGTCTGAGTTTGTGCACACAGTTCATCTTTCACTTAATGTATAATGCATTTTGTACCTTGTAAAGATCATCAGCGTAACCTAATCTCCTCTGCATGTTATGGCTAAAACCTACTTGTACAACGTTAACACACCTTAATCTCTTCCTACTTGCAGGTATTCCCTTAAAAGTATTGATCCCGTGCTCATGGCTCCTACTTGTGTTTTTCTGGCTTCTAAAGTCGAGGTATGGAAGTTGATGTGATGCCAGTGAGATGATAATGATATACCAGTAAAGTAGAAGCTCCTGTTATTTACGTGCTCGACCCATCTGATCTCAATTCAAACCTTTCTGTCCTTTCAGGAATTTGGAGTTGTGTCCAATACTAGGCTGATATCGGCAGCAACATCTGTGTGTAAGTCGCCCTGTTGAGCAACATATTTTAAACTTACAAATATCAAGAAATTATAGATAGTCTGCAGTGGAGACGGTATAATCATGTTTTGGTTTTTTTGTAACAGTGAAAACAAGATTTTCCTATGCCTTTCCAAAGGAGTTCCAGTACAGAATGAATCATGTAAGTACAATTTCTCTAACACTTTTAAAGCATTTAGATGCTGTTAATCAGAGCATTTTGCACTAAATGTGACACAAAAACTAGCATTAGGAATACATTTCATTACATGTAGCAACGTAATGAACGCAGCTAAAGTCATGTCAGCAGTCTAATAACACAGTGACAAAGACGTGAGTAATTAGAGTGTCCAAGTGTGTGTTTGAGGGAGGAACCAACAAAGTTTGAGGAAGGGTCAGCGAGCGAGCGAGCGGAGTTGAGCTAAGTGTTTCATACTTAAGTGTAGTGTGCCCATGCTAAAACGAAGCAAAATTAAGAACGATTTAATTCAACAAAATTAAACAATACCTCACCCCCAAAATTCTGTTTTTTATTCCAATGACTTACCCTGTGTCACCTTACATCTGTGAAGGAAACATTATCTTTCTTACATGCCTTCAGGGTGAACGAAGCATCAAAAGAGCAGAGGCATTTGTTCGATGAATCCAAGTCTATGCGGGTGCTTTTAACAAAAGCAAAGCTCTATCAAACATGATATTAATACACACTGCATTACTAGTCTCAATTAGTACGTGATTATTCATGTGTTTGGGAAGTAGTTGGCATATAACTGGGTAAAAGACTCTTGTACTGCAAACATGTGTAAACAGATGTTTCATATAGTCTTGCTGTTGTTGAATGTGGCCCTCATTTACCTCAATTCATCAAGACTATTCTAAGTTTTTTTTAATGTTTTATTCAAACATTTGAGGTCACAGTGAGATAGGGCTGCTCGATTATGGCAAAAATCATAATCTCGATTATTTGGGTCAATAATTGTAATTGCGATTATTAAATGCGATTATTCATTGACTTTGAAAACATCCATTTATTGGAGAAAAACAGTATGTTTTGAACAGTTGATAATGATTACCCTGAACTTTATGTATAATTCAACTGAAAAAAAGGGGGGGAAAGTAATAATAAAAAAATAATCGTTTTATTTTGATTACGTTGTTTTCGTAATCGTTGCAAGCCATAATCGCGATTAAAATACGATGAATTGAGCAGCCCTTCAGTGAGAGTTATTAATATAGAAATTGTAATTATGGTGAAGTATTCCTATAAACCACTCAAATGTATTGTATCAGCTGTGATATGAATCAACCACCTGATTGTGTTCCTGCTTCCTCTGCACCGTTCTGTATGCGCTGCTGTGCTACATAGCAGCATTCCAGGAGCTCCTTACACTGTCAGTGTTGCCATGTCAGTGTCTAGCAGTACGCGACATTTCACAACTATTGTTTGCAAACCTCTGATACAAATATAATGGCTGTGTGACACGGCTTCGACCACGGCTACCCGCGAGCACGCATTACTTCTGCGCAGCATTTCTCACTGTGGAGTCAAGTGGTGTCTCCCGTCAGGATTTTATTGTCCAGCATCTTCACTCGGTTGCGAGAACGTCACCCCAGCTGTTCTGACACACGCCGCCTGTCTGAAAGCTGTGTAAACTATTATTTATAGGGAGTGGCTCACACAGCAGAGAAGGAGTTAGCGGGGTGCTGCAACTTCTACACATCATTTATCATATTCAACCTGCAGACAAAGTAATAGCGGTCGTGGCACGGTGACAAACGGGCAATCAAACAATAACATACATAGCGTCTGTTTGAAAGGTTAAGTAATATCTCTGAAAGTCAGGCTCCGTGACAACATTTAGAGTAATGCAAAGTCTGTGTTTTAAAGGGTCCCTATTATGCTCACTTTAAAAGTTCATATTTGTATTTTGTGCATCATACTGCCTGTGCTGCAACACCTCTTTTCACCCTCTGTCTGAAACCAGAGCCCAGGCTGCTCTGATTGGTTAGCTGGCCGGCTCTGTTGTGATTGGTAAACCGCTTAAAGATGTACCGCCCCTTATCACGCACAATATGTTGGAGTGCTAAGTAACCAATAGAAGCGCGTAAAGAGTGTTAATAGAGAGGCAGCTCAGCATGATCAAAACATACATTTAAAATGAATATGAATAGCTGTTAAAGTAAACTACAAAATACATTCATTGCTTTTAGTATAAATATATTTTCAACATTTTTGCAATAGCATTTATAGTAACAATTGAAATGTGACGACAACACTTTAAGTCTGGAAGTGCTTGTTTTCTTGTACCTCGAAAGGTTATTGAATTAAAGTCTAGTTTGGGAATGTTGTTACAAGTTCTGAACGTTATTCATCTATTCCCAAGTAAATCTAAATAGAAAAAAGGTTGTACAATTTTTACGCATTCTATGTATTTTTTTGTTGAACAGAGTCATCTTTAAAGAGCCAATTCACGCTGACACAAAACAATAGAATCGGAGGGATGAAAGCCTCTTTGAAACAATGCACTGCACTCAATGAATGAAACATAAGAAACCACCCAAAGAGGCATTCTCATTGATTTTGAAGTATTGTTTTCATCCTGGCAATGCTTTGATGAAGTCAAAGTGTTGTTGACTATGAGAAATTGACATCTGCGTTTCTTTCAAGCATTGAAGTCAGTTTAGCTGATATGTTAAATGAAGTTTTAAATTGTGTCTTTACAGATACTAGAATGTGAGTTCTACCTTCTGGAGTTGATGGTGAGTGGAAAAGTCTTTGTATCACTGCTGCTGTGCTGTAGGTTGTATTTTGCTTGAATAGTGGGTTCTTATTGAAGATCTAATGTTTTTTTCAGGACTGCTGCCTGATCGTGTACCACCCTTACAGACCCCTGCTGCAGTACGTGCAGGACATGGGACAGGAGGACATGCTGCTGCCCCTGGCCTGGTACGATGCCCTCTGTGTTCATTAATCCTTCTCTTTTAACACCCTTTAAAGGTCACCTATTATGCAAAACCCACTTTTCCATGTCTGTTATACATCAACGTGTGTCCCCTCTGCGTTAAGAGATTCTGAAAGTTTCAGGAACAAAGACCCCCTCTCTTTTTGTCCTGATCCATTTCTATAAAAACACGTCTGAAAATGAGCTGATCAGATTTTGGCCACTTTATGATGTCATAACGTTTTTTGGCTTGTGTAACCATTAGCCAATCACCAACCAAGGTACCCCCCCCCACCTTATCACCTGAATCTCCTCCTAGAGCGCCATTGTGGGTTTTTAAACCAAATATCTTGCAGATAGATTAATTTTCATCTAAAGTAAAAGACAGAGAAACAGAGGGGATTATGGGATGCTACCAATTCAGCCAAACACTTCAGAGACATGTTGTGTGTATATCTGGGTGCTATAATATAGTGATGAAAAGCAGTACAATAGGAGACCTTTAATCCCAGGTGTAGCTGTTGTGATAGGCTCACTCAGTGTCTGTTGTTCTCTCTCTGAACCAGGCGAATAGTGAACGACACGTACAGGACAGATCTGTGTCTGCTCTACCCTCCCTTCATGATCGCCTTGGGTGAGATGCAACTTCATGTTTCCTTATCGCAGCTTTTGAATGCAGTGACTGACTTAAAGTAAGGTGTATTAGATGTAACATGGCCGGCTCTCTTCCTCCCTCAGCCTGTCTGCATGTGGCCTGTGTGGTGCAGCAGAAAGACGCCAGGCAGTGGTTCGCAGAGCTCTCTGTGGACATGGACAAAGTAAGAATGCCTTCAGTCAAAAAAACTCCTTTTTAAAGATTGTAAGATCTGTACTAATATTTGTCCATGACACTTCTAGAAACGGTCACTGCGTAAGATGAATAAACACCCTGAATCAAGAAATGTCAGACCCTCCCTTTAACAGAAAAAGATGCAACCTCTCACTTCTAAGTGACTCATCTGTTATTCCCAGTTAATCATCTTTATTGATATAGAACAAGGTGACTTGTCTGCCACAGGTTTGTTTATACGTTGGATCAAATCAGTTTGGCCACTGTTTTGCCTTTCTACTACTTCTGTGGCCACGGTCTGGCTTCCTGCTGACGGTGTGCAAACACATTTAAGTGCCGTGGCCTAATAATCACACACAAATAAACAATTGCATAGGCGCTTAGGAATTTCAAATAGACAGAAATCGGCTGATCATATACTTCCTAAATGACCTTCCATCTATTTATATATATAACCATTTGAACCTGACTGTGCCACTCTGAACTCGGGTCTGGAATTAGGAGCCGTTTTAATAAACATCCTTGTACAATACCAACAGGAACTTATGGATCCACACAAGCTGACTTCTGTCTTTGTGTGTTTTCTGTCAAGATCCTGGAGATCATCCGTGTCATCCTGAAGCTTTATGACCAGTGGAAAAACTTTGACGACAGGAAAGAGATAGCTGCGGTGATAAACAAGATGCCCAAGCCCAAACCTCCCCCCAACAGGTAAGCCTGACTCGTGTAGTCCTAGTACATACATTTCTTTTTTAAATTTGGCTTTATAAATTAAATGTAAGTATAGTAAATATTTGTTACCACGCCTAAACATAAAGCTGCATTTACCTGGTGTCAGAGTAACATTATACAACTACATTGCAAATGCCAAATTATAATAGTTATATTAATGTTGTCTATACAGCACCTTACACAAGTTTCAAAAGTTGCTTTGTGCTTTACAATAAAGTTATAATAGAAGAAGTTAAGATCCCAAATGTTGTTGCATTTGTGTGTTGTCATTGTCACATTTGCTCTTGCTGTACTTTATCGTAATGACTTGTTTGTAATCATTTCCTCCCAACCTTTCCCCGTATGTCTTATACAGTGAGAGTGACCAGAGCTCAAATGGGAACCAAAGCAACTCCTACAGCCAGTCTTAGCGTCATCACGTCGGTTGGAATCCATAATGTTGACGGTAGTGAGGGGGTGGATCTTTTTTTCAAAATGTCGCACGGCACAAACTTTGCAATGTTGTGGTGCTTCGACCAACAAACTCCGAGAGCCACGTGCTCGTGTTTCCCCTTCTCTGAGCATAATGGATAGAGCGAGCAGACGAAGCTGAAATGCCTCCAGCAAGCGGACGATCTGGGACAGCAGTTTTGTAGACTTTGTACTCTGCTCCTGACTTGAATTAAAACTGAGGAACATTTGGAGGTAGGGGGGGGGGGGGGGGGGGGGGGGGGGGGGGGGGGGGGGGGGGGAACCTGCTTTTAATGTCATTGTGATGATCCTGACATCCTTGAACAGACCCGAGGAGCGAGTCCTCTCATGGAGCTCTGTGGGATTTGAGAATACTTGATCGTGTGTGTGTGGACTTTAGCTCTCTTCCCTGTAAGATGATTTCATCCTGCGTGGATCTGATTGGTTATCCCCCTGTGTATATGCGATCTGATTGGATGCCGCTGCCCTGTGAGGTCTCTGCTAGTTGATCATGAACTACAGCAGTAAAAAGCCCAAGACAGGTAGTGGTTATAATAAACTCTCTGAATCATGACAATGCCACCTCCTTCGTCCCATTCCCCCTTCTCTTTTGTAAATGTCATTTATAATTCTATTCATTTAATTTCATCTTAAGTTTTGGCTTCATTAAGGAAAATAAAATGGAAATCATGAGCTTGTTTAGCTTTGTGCTCGTGCTTGATATAAAAGTGGCCCCTTTTTTGTCACTGTCATGATATTGTTTTTCAACAAATCTAATTTTATTGTAATTATTTTTCTTTTACTCTTCTTTAGCTGTAAAATAATGTGTTTGCATAAAGTTCTATTTCGTAAAACTTTTGTTTGTAATTCGTCAAAGAATTGCTCTTTCTTTTTTTAACTGCTGAGATTTGTTTTGATGCAATCGTTCTAGATTTGTCTTTCTTTTTCAAATCTGCCAACTAGTTCTTCAATAATTGTGGAAACTGATGTGTGAATATACCTGTAGGTGTCTATATTTTTGTGATATAATACAGCGGGAGTCTGTGGGGCTGTCCTCGGAACAAGGTGCTTGAAAGCCTTACAAAATGAAAGCTGCTGGTAACTCAAGAAACCTTCATACAAGCACATTGTCGCTGTTAAATGCATTTGAGGGATGGATGTTTTTGCAATGTGTGGGTGTATCTTCAAATCTTTGCTCAATGGCTTACTGTACACTTCATTTTGTAACCATTGGAATAACAACGGAAAGGGTACCAAAACCTGTTAAATGCCATTTTGTCATACTGAGTGAAGGAGACACCAGGGAAAGTTGGATTCAGCTCCGCTTTGCCCTCTGGCATTTCCCTCCCCCTCAGCAGCTCCATCTGTTACATGACTGTTCACGAGGGAATGAGTGTGAAAATGTAAAGGGCTTCACCAAACCTAAATAATCTTATTAGTTCTGGTAACAACAGTGCCCCAAATGGTATTACTTGAAAGTCTTTGTTTGAAGATCCTTTTATGGTAATAAAAACGTATGGTGTGCAAAACAAAGTCGTTCAATGTTATTGTTCAAGCTGGACTTTGAGGAATCTTCCAGCATGTTACAAAACCCCTCTTCAGTCCCATTACCTAACTTCAATGTCACAGAGGCTGTGGTAGGACCCCTAGTGGTAAAAACAAAGAACACCCAACATGTTGCAGATCAGTTTGGATAAGACAAAGTCTATATTTTTAATAACAGCAATGGGAGTTAAAGTGGGCATACTACACAAAATACATTTTAAATTGTATCATGTTGGTTAAGAAAACATTGAATGAAAAACAGGTGTGTTTACTGTTGTCACCTAGGTGTTTGTACAGCCAGGGTACAGCCTGTCCTCGTGACGTCAAGTTAGCTGCGTGAAGAGAAAAACGTCAACTCTACCGGAAGCCAGGGCCTTTTTTCTTCAACATAAAATCATATTTTAGTTTTTACTATAGGAGATAAACTAAAACAAGATGGATCATCTGACAGATTTAGGAGCTAAATGCGAAACTGTAGAGATACATTGGTTAGTCTTATTTATAGTTTGACACGCATCAATGAATAGATAGTGTATTATGATAAGTGCCTTATGGGTGAATACATTTTAAACTAAATAGATGTGCAACACTTGTGCCACAGCCAATGGAATAAATGTGTATCCCCCCAGATATATGAATCCTCAATATTTGGGGAAGCTTTATTGGTGCTGTTCTGTGTGTTTCTTGGGGGTATTTTTGCTATTCGAATAGTGTATACATTTTTTGATATTATAAACTGCCTTTGCTCATAGCTAACCCAAAATCAGTTACTTTCTTTGCCAGGTATTAATATGTTTTTATGCTTTTCAGTTACATTTCCATGCCTATTTTGTGTTGTGTTAGGCTGTAAGTTATTATTTGAGGTCTCAGTAGTTTTTGGCCCATTAGTAGCTAAATATTAGTAGTCCACTTACACTTCAGGGAATGTTGTTATTCTCAAATGTTGCAACGCATGATGGATATTTATTTTTGAAAGACCCCACCGGAAGCTTTGTTCACTTGTCTGTAGGGAGGGCTTCATCCAGCGAGCTCCGACTCCGAGCGGGCTGCGGAGGATGTCGACCCCGCTGCGGGGACAAGCTCCGGGCGGGCCGCTTGCGTCCAGTCGACCGTTCCTCTTCCAGTCGTCCTGCACCTGCACCCCCCTGCACCCATGAAGCCCCCGCTGATGAAGCCCCGAGCTGCCAGAGTGAGGCGGAAAGTGGCCGGAGACAGAGAGCATGTACTGGCGCGTCGGGTTTGCCTGGACGCGATCTTGTGTGGTTGATCTTGGCCAGAGCCAGAGCTTCTCTTCAGGCCTGCTGGGCTCCGATGAGCAGCTCTCGTTTTATGGGTACATCATCGCCTACCCTCTGCAGGACTACGGCGGGATCATGTCAGCGTTGGGCTCGGACTCGTGGTGGCGAAAGACGCTTTATTTAACCGGAGGAGCTCTGCTGGCTGCCGCTGCCTATCTGCTGCACGAACTGCTGGCCATCAGGTACCGACAACACAACCAGAGAGGGGGGACAGAGGGGTCACCTTAATCCACACTCCACATTCAGACTGTGTTAATGTTATTCTGTTCGTGTTTCACTCCAAATATCCCAGATCTGCTGTATTATTTCTGTGGTTTGATAATAGCCTACTTAATGTCGTCGGGCTGGGCGGGGTACACGAGCGGAGTCAGTGGAGAATAAGGAATCGTGAGTGGGTGGATTGTGATGTAACGTAACTCCATCTCCATCTCCCAGCACACACATTAAAACATTATCTTTATGTATTGGCTTTTTGTTGTGGATTTGGTCAAATGGCGAGCGACCTATACGGCAAAGGTCACCCTTTGTATTTCGCGTTTATTTACAGTATTTACAAAAGGACAATTGCTTATTTCCTATGTTGTTTATTAGAGTTTAGTCTGTAGGCCTATTTCTAATACTTCCCTTGCAACATGAACTGACATAATAGACTCTGACAGGGGGTCACTTTCAATTTATCTCAAGGACGAGGCGACATAGGTTCATCTTGTATAATTTTTATTGTGACCCCCCCTCCCCTCCCCTCCATACGCACGTTCTGGTGTATGGTTTCAGAAAGCACTGCAGTTATATGTATAAGTAAACCCTAAGCCCCATACATAGGTTATTCACCGGTCAGACAAGATTATGGTGCCTTCAAATGATCCATATGAATGTATTTGTCTCTATTATTTGTTTAATAAGGGTTTTAGGATGTTGTCCTTTAAAAAAAGAGCTCGGATTACATGCAGTCCAGGCCCACTGTTGTTGACGAACGAACAAAACACAGTCAATAACAAAATAGACACATGTAATTGACGATCAATGTGAAAATGTAAATGATGACATTGTGGTGTGAAGGCCCTACATACATTATACCAGTATACTCATAGCTGCCATTTATTCTGGGTCGATTTGTATACGGAGATAGCAGGCTGTTTGTGGTGCAGTTAAAAACCCATTCTGATGGAGGTCATACAGGGTGGCAGGCCGGCTTTTTGGGTCATGTTTCTCGCTTGTTTTGGTTCTGCCTGACGTTAACAATTAAAGCTGTGTCCCTCACTGTTATGCTATGATTCATTGTATGGGACCCTCGTCATTTTATTGCACCAAAAGCAGCCCCTTTAAAGAGAGTATGCATTTCAGCACCATGCTGCAATAGACAGCTCCTCTCCTCTGAGGCTGCTTGTTTTTAGGTTTCAGCGCTTCACACAGGACAGCTCCCGTTCATTCTGCATTGTGCACACATGAATTAATTGCCATTTGCAGGGCCCACTGCCCTTGTCCGTGAAGTAGCCCCCAACGGTATCCATGTCGATGCACCATAATCCTTCATGAGGGTGTGATGCATTGTTTTGACACTGCAGTTTCTCCCTTGGCCGGTGTAAACAGCCCAGGGGCTGACAATCACTCATGGGAGGTTGCGGATAATTGGATGTATTCACTGCACACTATTTGACCACACAGGTTAGCTTAGCATAAACAATGGAAACAGGGAAACAGCTAGCCTGGCTCTTTGACATTACACCAGAGGGTACAGGAAGTCACGGGCCAAGAAATGGTCCGACCCCTATACAATCACACATGTGCATTGGGGTTTTGAAAGGTTAAAGTGACACACTGTAAACTCTACCACGTTATATTTAACATTAACACGTTAATGTATTAAAGGTGCTGAATGATGGATTTAGTGACTGGTAGACGAAGCCAGGTTAGCAATTTCTTCCTTTTTCCAGTCATAATGCTAAGCTAAGCTAATTGGCTGCTGGCTTAATAGAAATATGTGAGAGTAGTTTCAGTACCACCTGTTACTTGACTGTTCACTGGGAGTAACACTTAATTTGTGGAATCTTTAGATCATATGATGGGAAATAATAAACCATGTAACCACCAATATAACAGACGCAATGAATACATATATAATGCAGGACCTTCTTAAATTGATATTATACTTAAGGGTTGCAAATGTCCTAACAAATTCTCAGGGTAGTTGGCTGGTGTGTGATCATGCCTGCCTAGCCTTGCTTTAGCCTTTAGTAGAGTTTCAGTAATCAGTCAAATTCCTGATAAATCGCTGCACACAAAATGATTCTGTTGATAAGATATTTATCGGTTGTAATGTTTGAAGCAGCTTCACTGTTTACAGTCTCTATTCTGGTTCTAAATGTGAAAATGTGCTGGCTGTTAGTTCTCTGTAATAGTCAAATGAATAAGTTTGGACATTACAAGATGTCACCTAAACTGCAAAATAATTCAATGGACTTTTTTCCATAGTTGTGACATTCTTTCCTTCAAATGATAAATCCAATCATCTGAACAATTATCAGATTATTATATTTATTTATTATTGAAAAGAATAAGACCCTGACTCCTCCTTCGCGTCGAAAGGAGCCAGTTGAGGTGGTTCGGGCACCTAGTTAGGATGCCACCTGGGCGCCTCCCTAGGGAGGTGTTCCAGGCACGTCCAGCTGGGAAGAGACCAAGGGGTAGACCTAGGACCAGGTGGAGGGATTATATCTCTTCGCTGGCCTGGAAGCGCCTTGGGATCCCCCAGTCAGAGCTGGTTGATGTCGCCAGGGAAAATAAAGTTTGGGGCTCTCTGCTGGAACTGCTACCCCCGCGACCCGACCACGGATAAGCGGAAGAAGATGGATGGATGGAGAATAAGACCCTGCAGGTCTAGCCATTACCACTAGAATGGAGAAACCTAACCCTGTCATCTAATTTGTATTTTTGTTGATGTGTTTTTTTGTCCCTAATTTGAAGTTACCTTAATCTGACTGTAAACAGAATAGTTTAAACACAAACACATAAACATGTTTTGTTCGTTAATGTTTTCTGAGCCTCTTCTGCATGATCTACAGCTCTGTTGTTCTGTCCTCCACGCAGAAAGGAGGAAGAGCTGGACTCTAAAGATGCCATCATACTCCACCAGTTCTCCAGGCCCAAATCTGGCGTCCCGTCCCTGTCCCCCTTCTGCCTTAAGATGGAGACCTACCTCCGCATGGTGGACCTGCCCTACCAGGTATAGCTGTGGTTATCTATCTGAAATACTACTTCACCTGTTTGTCTTTGATTCTCCTAAAGCAGGGGTGTCAAACTCAATTTCTTCGCGGGCCACATTAGCATTATGGTTGCACTCAAAGGGCTGTAACTTTAAGACTATATATAAAAATACATATATAAATATTTAATATATATAAAATAATGTATTATATTACATTATTGCCTCTGTAGTGGATTATTATCGGATAGGGTAATAACTTCATAATTAACTATATGTCTGAAAGCAGAAGTCTAGGGCAAATCATTGCAAGTCTCTTCACTGAGAATGTCACAAAATGATTTTAAAAAATGAATATTTTGAAGAAAAAAAGTCAAATTCTGAGAAAAAAACTCAAATTCTGAGAAAAAAGTAAAATTTGAGATGCATTGTGGGATATGTAGTTTATGGGCAACGTGCTTCTGTAAATCGGCATGTAACCGTATAATACAAATATTATATTCTTTGCAAGCTCTTGTGGGGCCACATTAAATGAAGCCGCGGGCCGGATTTGGCACCCGGGCCTTGAGTTTGACACCCCTGTCCTAAAGTGACTCTCTAAGTGTGAGTTTATAGATAGTGAAAATGAATGAATCCTTTGCTGTGATCCACTATTTTCCAACTCTGAGTCTCTGTTGCTTCCCTCACTGTGGTTCCTTTAAGGGATAAACAAATACTTTTCTTTATCCAATTCCAATTACCTAATGCTAATCACCATGTCTATTCTCTGTTTTAATTTTCTGTGTCTTCTCTCCTGAATCCCTTTCTGTCGCAGAACTACTTTGATGGGAAGCTATCACCACAGGGAAAGATGCCGTGGATCGAGTACAACCAGGAGCAGGTGTTTGGGACCGAGTTCATCATCGACTACCTGGAGGAGCGGCTGGGCGTGAGCCTCAACAAGAGCCTGACGCCGCAGGAGAAGGCCGTGTCCCGCGCCATCACCAAGATGGTGGAGGAGCATTTCTACTGGTGAGGGTCCACTCAAGTTACATGTACTGTTGTCTTATAACTAGGTTTTTTGTTTATAAGGAGGTGTGGGGAATATTAATTATCAACATTTCTTTCAACCCTTATACTTCACTTGGCCCGTTTTTTCTTGGCCTGTAAAATTGCCGCTGTGTTTTTCTCTTGATTTTTGGATGTTCAACCTCAGCTCCCTTTACAAGCTGTGTAGCAAAATACAGAAAGTCTGACCCGTGAGAACACAAATATCCCCATTGAAACAAAATGTTTGACCCCACAGTCATAACAGCATAAACTATAGCATTTAATGGTATCAGGCTTTCAGTCTAAAGCCCCTCCTTCAAATTGTAGTTTTGACTTAAACCAGACTATGCTAATATCTGCTTTCATGCAAATACATCAACATCTATATAATTGTTAACCATCAGGCTCTTGGACGAAAAATGTAAAAATGTAAGCAATAACAATACAGAAATCATTCAAATGTTGTGGCTTTTTATTTCCTAACAACAAAGGCATTATGTCTGAACCACATGTGTGTTTGTGTTGCAGGACCATAGCTTACTGCCAGTGGGTGGACAACCTGGAGGAGACTCAGAAGATGCTGTCAGTGAGCGGGCCGCTGAGCGACCTGCTCAAGTGGATCCTGAGTCACCTGACGGGGGGGATCGTCAAGAGGGAGATGTACGGCCACGGGATTGGACGCTTCTCCGAGGACGAGGTCTACGCACTGATGGAGAAGGACATGCGCACCCTGGCCACTTTACTAGGTGAGCTCATATTTGTATTGAGATCAGAATCTAAATAATGTATCAGTGGGGGTTTTCATGATTGACTGGGGGAATCAAGATGATGCTACCCTAAAAATGACAGTAACATACAGTACATTTAGCCATGTGAAGGGACTTCGAGATTTGGAGAACATTTGATGTTATTAAAGTAAAAAAATAAAAGCTATAAAATCTTATTTTCAATTATATTGATATTTCTATATATTTAGCTTTTTTTCACGTTTTAAAAGAAGAAATCAAAATGTTTTGTGGAAATTGGTATATCTATCTCAATGAAAAAAAGAGAATACAAAAATAAAAGTGGCCAAGTGAAAACTTAAGGAGCAGCACAATTCGTTTTTCTCAAGCATTTGTGAGTACACTCTGTATTTGAAGAGATTTATGGCACTCGCTTTGTCATTGTGAGACTTAGTAACAATTTGTGTCGTCTCTCTCTCCATATAATTCCCCTGCAAGCGGATCAACAGCTTTATTGGCTAAATGAAACAGTTGCAATGGCTTCTCAATGTGTGCCATGAGAACTATAACCAGTAGCATCATGTTTGTACTTGTCAAATAACAGCACAACACTGACCTGCTGTGGTGAAATAGTAGCATTGCAGTCTATAATCAATACACAAGGTTTGGCAGTTTATAATAGGAGATTTAATAGAGACAGATCCGAGAGCATGTAGTAGAGCTTTGGTGGGAAGTGTTGTTACATTAAAGGGGACCTATCATGCAAAATGCACTTTTTGATGTCTTTTATTCATAAATATGTGTCCCCTGTGTGTCAGGGAACTCACGCAACGTCAGAAAATAAAACCCTCTCTCTTTTCCTCCATATCCAAATCTCTAAAAACGGGGCTACAACGGAGCTGATCCAGATTTGCGTCCGATATCACGCAATATCGGCAATGTGGACCCACAGCACTATCAGAAACGTTGCTATCAGAAACAATGCCCGACTGTTTTGGACGTAATATGGTCGGTGTTTACATTAGCATCGCTAGCACTCAGAGCTAGCCTGTACTGGAGAGCATGTGTGTGAAGAAGCAGGAAATAAAAAGGAACTCACCTTGTGGTATAACCGGCAAGAGAGAAAGCCTTTGAGCTCCAAACTGTTTCAGAAATAATCCTTGATAATCCATGATATGGCGTTTCATCACAGCAGTATCTGCCGGTAGAATCTCCCACATGAGCAGGCATAAGCTCCGCCCTTCTTTTTTAATCGATTCTTCTTCTTTTTTAAAGCTTTATACCAAAATCAGCACTTTTGAAACAGGAAGTGAAATAGAGGGACTAGAATGGGTGATCTGTTTGGTATTTTGAGCCAAACACTTCATAGCAGGGGTCCCCAAACTTTTTCCTGTGAGGGCCACATAACTTTTCCCTTCTCTGATGGGGGCCGGGTCAGTTTGTAACAGAAAAAGTGTGACGATCGCATGGGTGTCTAAACGTAAACATTTATTGTTTTCTAGAAAGCCACACATAACCAAATATTAATAACCCTTTCCGGGATCTTCACAGAAAAAAAGTCAGGAAATAAATAATAACACTATTAATGAAATAAATAACACTATTTATAAAATAAATAATAACCAAATAACCCTCTCTGGGTTCTTCACAGAAAAAAAGTCCATTGAAAATTACTGTAACTTTCTGTTGTGCCGTGCACAATCTTAACAGGTAAAAGTTTAGCTTAGTTGTCAGAGCAGAATCTCTCGAAATAAACGTGGATTTACGTAAAAAAAACTATTTTTTCGGGGTTCGGGTGTTTTGTTTGATTTTAAACAAACAAAGTCTTGGCTTTCAGAATATGAAACTTTTATTTCCAATTTATTTATTTCTCACTCGCAATCTGCTCTTCCGCAGCGCCGCCCCCCCCCCCCCTCACTCCGCTGAAATTATGAATGTAAGAGTATAGTAATCATAGATAACACTGCAGGGTCCGTTACAGTTTGTTTTCATCTGATTTCAATTAAACAAAGTCTTGGCTTTCAGAATATTAAACTTGTTTCGGCAAATTCAGATGATAAATACAACTTTGAAGCTTCGGCATAATTACAAGCGGAGAACGGAGTAACTTGACGTCACAGCAGGCATAACAACAGCCGGTGTTTCTCGTGATTGTTTTCCCCGGGAAACAAACACAATACACACAAACGCAAAATTACACAAGCACACACACACACACGTATACACACACACTCGCGAGCTTCCCCTCCAAACAAAAATATCTTCCCTCGGTAGTATTTTGATCATTTGCTCCGCTAATAATCAATCAGATCGATGGATTCCAGAGAAGAGACAACTTTGAAGGCCTTTTTCTCAAAATGATGACTTGGTGACAGTCATTATATAATGTGACATATTTCGCTTAATATTTGAAGTACAAAAACAATCCTGATATCATTAGAAAGCTAGGAATATCCTCTTTCCAACAGTGTATTCAACTCAAAAGGTGTCTTCGGGTCAATGCGACTGATTTAGATAGAGCAGGTCACAACATTTTGACAGGGGCTAGTCTAGGATTCGCGTGGCCAGACTGAAAAAATTAAAAAAAAATAAAAAAAATAAAAAAAAAATAAAAAATCATAATGTGTCTCTGGTATTGTTCAGGGGGCCGGGCCAAATGTGGAGGCGGGCCGTACCCGGCCCGCGGGCCTTAGTTTTGGGATCACTGCTTCATAGACATGTTTTTTATATATTTTTATATATCTGAGACCTATGCTATTGCCTACAAATAGCATGATAGGTGACCTTTAAAATACTTACAAAAGTTAAAGCTTTATAACCCTTAAGGTGTCAATTGATCTATGACACATTTGACTGTGTGGCCAGAAGGGATCTTTTTCCTTTTCAGCTTCTTCTAGCGTAAACATTGTCTGTAAAAATGTGTGTATGGAAAGGGTCAGGCTAACTGTTTCCCCCTGTATTCAATATGTATGCTAAGCTAAGCTAACCAACTTCTGGTTTTATACATAGCATACTGACATGAGCATGGTATAAAGCCTTATGTGTATATCTCAACAAGAATGTGAATAAGTGCTTTTTTATTTTGAATGAAAGTGTCTAAACATGGATTTGAAATGTGCCTGGTTATTTGACATGTCTTTTTCTCTGTGTGCTCACTAAGGTGATAAGAAGTATCTTATGGGCTCCAAGCTTTCCACAGTAGACGCTGCGGTGTTCAGTCACCTGGCCCCTGCTATGTGGACGCTACCGGGAACTCGCCCAGAGCATCTGATCAAAGGTGAGTTCAACAACATAGGAATCTACAACATAGAGTATGAAGAAAGTCTAAAACATAACACTCTTCATAAATCGATTTTTCGATCGAGTGTTAATGCTTTAAGGTCAACATTATTAAGACATCAGGTACGTTTGTAACTCTCTCTACACAGTGAAAAACACATTTTTGAATGGAGATAGACTTTAACTGTCAAAGCCCTAGCACATAGACTTATAAAGGGAGGTAGTGAAATTACTCAGAGCTTATTTTGTATATATTGATTGTTGTGCTTTTATTTATATCTTTAATGTGTGCATATGTATAAATGTGTCTGTTGATTGTGTATATATTTTTGTATACATATTTTTATATATATTTGTATTTTTTATTTCCTCGCGATTGTCGGAAACGGTATTTCGATCCCTCTGTCTGTACACACAAACTGAAAGATTGACAATAAAGTTGACTTTGACTGTGACACTCGGCTGTCTGTCCTCCTGCAGGTGAGCTCATCAACCTGGCCATGTACTGCGAGCGCATCCGCCGGCGATTCTGGCCCGAGTGGTTCGTGGACCTGGAGGACTTCTGCTACAGCGACACCTCCGAGGACAGCAGCTCCAAACTCGCCGACCTGGGCCTGTACTCCCGCACGGACACCTTCCAAGACGACACACACACGCACACTTCACAAACGCACTCGCCAAAGGACCCTTTGTCTCCCAACAGCGACCCTACAGGTGTCTCGCTGTATGACTCGGACATGGACACCGAGTGCTCTGAAATGGACAAGTGTTGACGAAACACCCACGTGTAGAAACACACTAGATAGTGCTCACACCACCGGGAGGGAGCTGCGTCCCTCCTGTACACATGCCCCACTTCCTCTGAACCGAAAGCCTCTGGGGAGGAGTGCTGGCGTCTCCTGTGTCAGTGGAGAAGTTTGAGGACGTTGAGTTGAGTGGAGGAAGGATCAGAACAAAGGAAGAGAAGAAGAAAGTATGAGTAGGAGGAAAGAGAAGAAGAACAGGATTCAAAAGTCAGGAGGAAATTACGCCCTGCTGAGAAACTCCTCCACGTGGTCATCCGCAGTGACAACTCCTACTTGTTGTCAGGTCTCCATGGCAACAAAATGTGTTGACCCCCCCACCTCCGTCGTCCCTCGTAGCAACTTGCACCGTCCAGCCTTGTGTGTGTTTGACTAACTGAACCCTAAACGCCTTGTATTGATAGGACATCGACTAACTGTACAGACATTCATGTGAATGGATACAATTCAGTGTAAATATATAAACGGAGCAGATTTATTAGATATAATATATATGAGTATACATACATAGTATAGATAGCCTGCATATATAGAGTCACCCCCTCTGTCATACGGTGTAAATACTGTAGGTGTTTCTTCTCTGTGTCGGACACAACGACTCAAAGTGTCTTGTAGTAGTCTACATGAATACACTCTGCTGGTCCAGGATCAGTGTGAGCCGCCCTGTGACCTCCTGTGCTGTATCCGTCTGCACACCTGCGATATGACAGTAATGCCTGCTGCCCGTGTTTAAATAGTGCAATCTGCCATTAGCTCTTATCGTTTGTCTTATTTAGACAATTATTTTTGCCAAAAAGGAACATTTTTCCCTGCATTAGAAGAGTAACGGACGACATATATTGTCATAAAGAGTAGCTTAAGGTCATTTTAACCTGCATTCAAGCATTGAGAGCCAGTTAAACAATCATGTAGAAATAGATGCAATAGATCTTTTGAATTGAAGTGCATGGTTTGAACTTGCCAATGAAAATCTCCCTTTAAACACTTTGAGGATGTTGTCTTCATGTGTTAGCTGGCTTATTCGTTCAATTAGAAGTTTGTTCTCCGGTGCCTCGGATGTAGCCAATTGATCCTGTTAAAGTACTTTTTTATTTTATTTTAGCAGTTATGGTTTTGTTACGGAGACTCTCTGAATCAGAATGATGGATTGCTCAGAAGACATGTGAAGCAATAACAGAGCAGATGCAAGTTAATGTTATACGAGTTGTTTTCGGTGTGTGATGGTTCGGCGCAGGTTCTATGTGTGTTTGTCACTCAGCAAATGCACATACCAACATATTGTGTGTCAATATGGATGCAAGCGTGGGGTATGCAGTGTGTCAGCTTGTGAGTCACTCTGTGTGTGAATGACGGCACATCGGTGACGTTTCACAGCCGAAGCGCTTCCTCCCTCCAGAGCACACCTTATTGTTTCACGTTGTCAATTTTACTTTGCAATATGAATTAATAGAGATGTCTTTATATGCCAGTGTGACCAGGCCTTAATGCAGATATTTACAGTATTTGTATTGGCATAAAGTGTCTCAAAAAGGTGCAGTACAGATATGCCAAAAATAGGTTTAATATAGTTTTTCTCCACTAGAGGGCACTGATGAGTTTAATTCAACTGAGAAATATCATGCTGAAAACAAAGCTTAGTTACAACACTTATTATGGAGCTTTACATTAAGGAGTTACAATTTAAAGCATTTTTCAGGGTTTTTAATAATTAAATATTGGCCTAAATAATGTTTTGCGTTTTTTTCAAAAGCATAAGTCGGCATCAGATACAAATTACATTTATGAGTTGATCATAAGTAGCATTTATATGTAGCAGTATAGTTTAAACTAATTAAGAGATTAAAGAGTTTCACATTTTAATTCAGTTTTAACAAGATATTGCCAAGATATTAAGACAAACAATCTTATCACGTTATCATTTCAAACTTTTCTAGTTATATAACAATAAATGAACATATCTTGTTACAAGGACACACTTCACTTTAACACATGCAACAGTTTGGCTGCAATCGGCTTCCGTAGGCTGGTATCATTGAGTCTTTAGCCCTTCTTTGTTCTCCGTGTAACAATATAAAAAAACATCAATCATTTCGGCTTCAAAATGAAAGCCTTAAGCAAGACGATGGTAAAGCTTATATCTGTTCGATTTATTTTAATACAACAATATACATAAAAGGAAAGATGACATTCTGTGTCTTAAAAACCTTGGCCTGCATGCTCTTGCCTTCTCTCGTCTTGAGTCGAAAACAGACTCCTTCAGCAGTTTACTTTTTTATCAGTGCCAGCATATGTTTTTTATATGTCATATTACTTCATTATGTATTCCTTGTTTATATTTATTGATTTCGATGGTGGCTGTGATCTTAAGCGACTGAAATGTTGTTGATTATTTTGCACTTTTTCTTCTTCTTCTTCTGTTTACACGTGTTTCTCTTCTCTGGGCGAGTCAATCAAGTGTATTGATTTGTGTTGTAGTGCAATATTGTCGATTCTCTGACTTCCACTGAAACAACTGCATTTTCACGTTGCCCCAAGTCATTGCCGTAATCGCATGCGTGTCCATGTTTTGAGATGTCATGTGTGGTAAATGTTATATTCATATCATAATATCGATGTCATTGTGTTGGAATATAAGTCCCTCATTCTGCTGCAAATGTTACTGTCACAAGTAGAAAGAGCTTCATGTCAAGTTGAAACCTTATAAGAAAAGAAACGTGATATTTTGAGGTAAAATAACTCAACTGACTGCTAGAGCTCGGATCAGCTGATGTCCTTTTGTCATCCAAGAGGATACTGTCTGCACAGGTTTTCCTCTGTAGGCAACTTCATCTGTCTGTGTTCCTCAGAGGTCAGTCGCTCTCATCGAGATTTCTGCTTGTAGACTAGAAGCCATATTGTCTTGTGGTGTCGTGTGCTGAAACACCTGTGGATTCTCATCAAACTGTAAATAAGAGAGCCAGAAATTCGAATTAATAAGCGAACATGAAAAGAAATCGCTCTGTACTTATATAAAAAAAAAGATTCTTATGAATGTATCATACCTAGAGATAAAACGCTGTATGACAATGGATTACTCATAATATTTCATTAAATATTGCTGTGGTATTTTACCCTTGTTTTTGCATTATTGTGGTGAAATGTGCATTAAAAGCCATATGGACCTAAAGAAAGAAATCTCCAAGTGTATCAACACTTGGAGGTGGGTATGTTCTGGCATATATCCGTCTCATAATCCCTGTCCCTCCGTGCCTGCTACCATATGACAATACAAAGCCCACCCAACAATGCTGAAGATTAGCTCTCTGCCCTTTTCTTTGTGCTTGTGCAGGAGCTCTGGAGAAATGGAGAGAGAAAAATGAGGGCAGAGAAAGAGAAAGTGCCGCTGTGGAGACGGAGCGTGGGTTCTGGTGAGGAAAGGGCATGCAAAGGGAGAGGGACAAACAGTCCAGAATGATATGTGATGACTTTGGCTGGGTGCATTTCTGTGGCCATTGTGCAGAATCCCTGAGAGATCTCCTAGCACACAAGACGGAGGAGACAATTCAGGACTGACAATGACACCGGAGTATAAAACCAATCTCTGGTGAGACGGAGACGCTTACACTTTCAGAGGTAGCAGCTGTGTGTGTGTTTGTATGACACGTGGCTGCATGATGTGTGTGGAGGGGCATTGTGCGCATGGTGGAGTGAACGTATGCGTGTGTGTGTGTGTCTGTGTAAAAATATGAATAATGCAGAGGATGTCTGTATGAGCGTGAGGGCCGGGAGCAGGGCAGATGGTCGCCTGCTGATAGGACAGAATCCAGGCAAACACGGTCCCCTAGAGAGCTGGTTCTAGACCTGTTTTAACACACACACACACACACACACACACACACACACACACACACACACACACACACACACACACACACACACACACACACACACACACACACACACACACACACACACACACACACACACACACACACACACACACACACACACACAAATCCAGAAAAACTCGTACTTTTTGTTTAAAATGTTAAAAATGTTTTCTTATGCACATTTTGATCAGATTTTTGGAAAAATAGCCTAATAATTGACTAAGAGTTTGTCTCCTTTACTGACTATATCTACATACCTTATTTTTGTAAACCGCTACTTTTATATTTGAGGGCTTGTGTTTTGAGTTACTTTACAGATCCAGCTTATTAAAACACAATGTAAATCGACAGCTAAATTTGCAAAATATTCATTGACTCCAACTGCTGCAGTAAGGGATGAACATTAATGCATTTCTATTTGTTCATCGATAATATAGGGCCAACATAGATAATCCAATTATATATTTATTAGTTTTCTTTATTAAGACTTGCATGTGTATCCTCTGCTAAAGATAAATACAAAAATGTTTTTTACTTTGTCTCCATTTTACCTTTAATTGTTACTGAGTACGCTTCTATTTATTATCTAATTACAGATTTGTTAACTAAAGCATTTAATCTTCCGACATGTGAAATGTAATAACTTTCATAACCCTTCACATTTCATTAAAACATGTATATGGTTGAGTAATAAAGAACTGTAATAGATCAAATGCTGAAATCATACTGGAAGGTGTCCATTGGTTTGATAAACAACCTAAATTCCAGAGTAAAATACAAATATTATTTCACAAAATAGCTTTGTCCTGGTTATAAGGTATCATTTAGAAAGGAGCATTGTCACATGGAAATAAAACATTCACTGAGGGTGAAGCAGGAACTCATGCCTGCTTTTAACCTCCAGCAGCCACTAGGGGGCGTCAGAAGACCGATTCTGATCTGGCCACTGATCAGCCCAAACATGTAATAAATATTAGACATGGGTAAAAGCAACCATAAGAAAGAATATCAAACGCATTTTCTAACATAGTTCCTACTGAATAAAATGTCTGACACAATAATGAGACTCAATAATAATCTTTTTAAATGTACACTGAATCACAAGCTTCTTGGCTCTCCAATTGAGAAACTATTTTAATTTCCACTCAATATTTAAATGTTATATGTGTATTTAAGATGTTCTACAAGTATCCAAATTATATTCTGGAACATCGAAACTGTAGTTGTTCTTAATTATTTTATGATGTAAAGGAAAGGTAGCAGGCCAGATTACACACACACACGCACACGCACACACACGCACATAAATAGGCCTATAGTTTATAATGCATCAGCCTCTGCTCTACACCTGTAGTTAGGCCTTCTTGTTGTGTAAACCTTCTGCAGGCCCGTGTGCAAACACAGAAGCGTTTATTGTTTTGATGTTATACATGTCGCCTCGTGACAATCCTCAATTAGTTGCCACATTTATCCTGATGAGAATATTAATTAACGCTGCGGTTTGTTTCCATTTCAGCCTATTGACTGTCTGGGTGAGCATCTTCCCGGATCTCTTTCCTCACAACAGTATCAGTGCAGATCAGCGGTACAAACACTTAACCGAAACAGCTGAAGGACCATTTTAAAGCAACCGAGCCGGATTGATAAAATCCATAATTAGAATTCCGAGCGTGCAAGGAAGCAATCATTTAAAAGGAAAAGCTTATCTCCAGGAGAGAGTTGCGACTTTTCTTCAGGCTCAATAAACGTGCAAAGACTGCAGTGTTATATAAAACAAATACGATTTAATGACAAAAAAGCATATAGAAATTGTGCAATCGTTGATTTATGTTTCCTCTTCGTTAGATCACAGATTTCAGGTCGATGATATTTTGTTTTGGTTTTTCTTTTTTTCCACCTCAGAAACTCAAATTCAGCTGAAAGATTTCCTGTGATTTTGTCTAAATTATAATAAGGGTTTATACATAACATACATATTAGGAATATTTAAATAAAGGCGATTTTTATGTGTACACTTTAATAAGCAAAATGGACAGCGTATCACTAAAACACCTAAAACGCTTCATTTTAAATATTTGATGATGACGTAATTAAAAAAGGGATTCTGACATTTTAAACTGGGCCTTATCAGAAAGTTTCTCAAATGCAAAACGTCTCATGTAAAAAGTGAAAAATTCACATTATTGGTTATTATTATAACAACATGTTCTTCTAACTCATCTGCATCCTTCAGCTGGATTTGAGTTTCTGTATTTTCTTTAGATTTCAGTGAGAGAGTTCATCCCTCAATAACCAGAGCAGGTTATTAATCACAGGGTTTAAGTGGCACAAGAACACGTGTCTGTGTTTGTGCTTTGGCACAGACTGAGCAAACAAACAAACATTCAAACGAACGAACGAAGCCATACAAAAAAAAGGAAATACATCCCACAAATAGTCTGGATGAATGAGTCCCACAGTAGTAGTTTAGCCACTGCGGCCAGAGCTGGTACCAGTTTATATATATATTCAGTTTTGTTCTTCTTTGTAAAAGGAAGGCAAAAATGGGCTGGATTGCTTTGAGTGTTCCAGCCGGACAGTCTCGGTCTTTCTCTTCAGCATTTTGGAAAAGTACGGAAATAACAAACAACAAAAACACACTGTAAACAGGCGCACAGAAAGAAAAGCATTAAAGTGAACCAATGCCCAGTCTGTATGGTACAATTATTGTTATTATTATTATTATTATTATTATAATTATTATTATAATTATTATTATTATTATAATTATTAATATTATAATTATAATTATTATCCAAAAGCAAGATATTTTCAAGGAAGGACATTCAATTAGAATACATTATTATTATTATGCAGCTGACACTACAATCAATGCATCACATTAAGTGTGTGCATAATGAGAATTGTATAATAATAATAATAATAATAATAATAATAATAATAATAATAGTAATAGCAGTTGGCTGGTATTGGCTTGATTTTTTAAACATTGTAGGCTACAGCAGGTGTCTGCCATTTCAGCCCTCTAGCCACGAGCTGGGAAGAACCCCTGTTGCTTTTGTTATGATGGAAAGATGGCGTTTATTTACCCACACTGACTGCGACTTATCATCGAGCCCGGAGCTTGTTTCTAAATGTTCCCCCCGCGGACACCTTGTGTCCACTTACCACTCTGCCTTTCTTTAATGACACATTACATAAGGAAACATTGTCGCCTCGGTTTAAGGTTTAGAAAAGCATTTCAATGTCGCTGTTTTTCTTCATTTTTTTTTGGTTAGCACACACCAGCCGCATATCCCAGTATGCTCGGCAGTTCCACGGCATGAACCCTCTCCACACAGCTCTCTGCTCTGCGCATTCTTAGTGCTGGAGTGCCACTGTATATCCCCACTGTGTGTGTCCGTGGGTCCAACATTTAAACTGGCTGAGGTCCAGCTTGGAGTGTTCCAGCACAGAGAATCAAACAAATAAGGAGGCATTATTCCTCCTTACGGGGTCCGTGTTTTGCTCACAGTATAGTCTGGGGGTCACTGCACAGGAGTTTGTCCTCCGTGATGAGGAGGGCTGTCCCCGTACATGTCCTCTCCTCCTGGTATCTGTCCCCCAGCGGGTGTCATCCTCTTCTCCTTCTGTCGTCTGTTACAAAACCAAACCCTCACCACCTCCTTCTCCAGCTGCAGGCTCTCCGCCAGGGAGGTGATCTCCACTCCTCCTGGTTTTGGACTTTTGAGAAAATGGCTCTCTAAAGCCCCTTTGACGCCCACCTCGATGGAGGTCCTCTTTTTCCTTTTCCGTCCTTGTGCTGCGATTTTATCCAGGCTCGTGGGGCTCCCCGAGGTGGAGTCCGCCTCCTCCAGCCACTTGTTCAACAAGGGCTTGAGTTTACACATGTTTTTGAAGCTGAGCTGAAGCGCCTCGAACCTGCAAATGGTGGTCTGAGAAAAGACGTTTCCATACAGCGTCCCGAGAGCCAGCCCCACGTCCGCCTGGGTGAAGCCCAGCTTGATGCGTCGCTGCTTGAACTGCTTGGCAAACTGCTCTAACTCGTCGGAGGTCGGCGTGTCCTCGTCTGAGTGATCCTGATGGCCCCCGTGATGGTGTGAGAGAGACTGCTGGTGGGCCCCGGGGCCGCCTCCGTGATCGCTGAGGTGCGGGCTGTGGCTGTGGTGGTCCTCGTCCCGCAGGGGGTGGTGGTGCATCCCCCCTTGCTCTCCCCCTGGCATCAGCCCGAATCCGGACTGGGAGTAAACCAGGCTCTGGCCCTCAGATGTCGCCATACCGGGGATGTGCGTGGTGGCTGTGCTGGTTCGCCATGCTCTGGCGTCGTGATGCGCCTGCTGGTGCGCGAGGTGAGGGTGTCGCTGTTGCTGCTGCTGTTGCTGCTGCTGCTGCTGCTGCTGCAGACTGCTGGAGTTCTGCAGCTCCTCTCGGTCACTGTCGTGCAGCACGGGCTTCACGTCCTGCTCTCCGAGGGGACTCGATGGCCAGGGCGCCCCGCTGTCACCGTGAGACAGCGCCGCGATCCACTGGTGCGCGTGGCTGAGCGGATGTCCACCGCCCGGTAACGTGCTATAGTCGTTCTGGAGCAGGGTGTGCGCGTCCCTGTACGCTGCCGCCTGCTGCATGCTCCCGGACTCCGAGTGCGGCGGCTGCGCGCTGCTGGGGGTGGTGAGGACGCTGTAGTGGTTGGATGTTGCAGTCGCCATAACTATCGGAGCCAGAGTGATAGCTGGAGTTAAAAGGAGGCTGCCTTTGACAGTAACTCTTTTGCGCCACGGGGCAGCTCGGCGTCTCTCTCCAGCATCTCCCGGGCGCTGTGCCAAGGGGACGCAGAGGCGCGCACCTGTGGTCCGCCTCGCTCCGCTCTTTATTGGCCAAGAAGGGTTGACAGATGTGGTTACCCCTGACAGCACCCCGCTCATTGGTCACGGGAGATTGTACAGAAACCCCAATCACTCTGCCCAACAATACTAGCAGTCCTGCAGCATGCATGAGTACAAAGTGGAGGGAGACATCGGGTGTAAACACAGAGAAGACTAAAACAAGCTCAGAAAAAATAGTTTATTTTAAAAGTACTTTTATAACATTGATCTGGGTCAGTGGGTCATGTTTATTGGTTTAATCGGTGCGTAAAAGTTGCTCAGAAAATTCAGAATGTGCACATTTATTGATATTGACCACATTTGTTTGCCAAACAAATACAACTTCAAAATCCAAATACTTGTTCATGCTTCTGAAGTAGAATATGTGATATTGGAAGCAGTAAGCAGTGATCTTGAGGATACACTTCCAGCTGCCCTTAGGAGAGAGGGGCCGCGTGCTTCCAGGGCCTCGGCCCCGTTGCCATGGCGAATGCGTTGAATGGAACAACAACGCCCACCTCACAGCTGTAGCTCGCGCCTTCTTTTCGTTCCGTTCGAAAGGGCTCATTGGGGCCGCGCGCTCGGCCGTCGGGACACATAATGGGAGGGGGGGCGAGCGGAGAGGGCAGCTCGGGGCCAAAAGAGAGAAGGCTGCAAGAATGGATCCCTCTGCCTGCGATGCGCCCACCGTGCCTCCTTCCACCTGCTTGTTGGGTACACTTTGAAATGGATGTACACAGTGGCACGCGAAGCTAAGTTTCCCAAACGTCTTTACAAAAAGAGTTATTATTTATACCTTATAATGCACAAAAATTGAAATGGCTAAAAAGGGCCCAATTTTTCAGAGGGAAACACTTCACAAATATCTACTTTATACAGATATGGTAAGTATCTACAAGTATTGAAACACATTTTAGGGTGTATACTTTCTTTAAGTTTTCAATTGCATTCAACTTTACAATCCAAATATATATGACTTTTTATTCCACTACATTTATTTTATAGCTATAGTAACTTCAGATTACACACAAAACATAGGATATCGCTATATATTTGATGCATTAATTAGGCAATATATAGTAGCAACACTTAGCTGAGCCATGACCAGCTGCATCATTCAAATGCTGCTTACTTGGTAATGCATCTAAAATAATAATCCAGCAATATACATACATGTTGCACTTTCAACTGCGTTCATTCTGTATTGTGTTCTGTACGGTATCCTGTAATGAGTTTCTTATTTTCAATGCACTGTTGTATTACTCCTTTAACCTAGTATTATTGCAACACAGTGTAGACACTGATACTGCAGTTTTGTCTCTTGGCACTGTTAAGAAAATCACAGAGGAGTTGGTTAGGGTAAATTCATCAAAGCATTTATCTGCTTGTCCCATCTTTAAATGAATGCAACGATAGTGAAATTAAACTAATCCTCATTCTGCTGAGCCCCCCCTCTGAAACCCTATTATAACCTGGGGGGTCCCTGGACCTACTTTAGCACCTACTGGTATTTAGGAGATGTGATTGTATTGGCTCAAAGTGGGACAGAGGCTGTAAAACATATCAGCTATTAAGAGGTTAAAGCAACCTCAAAGGACAACACATATGCATGTTTCACCTTCAAAGGGAGGTGGAGTGCAACATTTCTGAAATCAGATGTGCTCGCAATAATTTGTTTGCAAGCTTAAAGACCTAGCTATACCAAATAACCATGAAAAACCATAAATATTTTAAAATGTTTATGTCTTTAATTAAAGGCCAACGCACACAATAAATCAAATTGGAAGTGAGAGGTTAATTGATAAATACTTTGATTGTAATCAAGCTAAGGATGCGCAGACATAAACTGACGCACATTGAATTATAGAGATCGAAAGAACACTGGATTATGATTAGGTGTAATTCTGAGAAATACCGAATGTGTCGCCAGGGGCTCTGGCCAGCCGTGTGTTGAGAGAGGCAAAACATATTACCCTAATAGACTAATATGCAAACTACTGGCTGCCCAATTACAGGACTTAATAACGCATAAACGATGCGAGTCCTGTTCTTTCAAGACGAAGGGGTCGCTGTTAGTTCAGTCAAAGGGCTGTCAACACATGCAGTGGCTCCACACACACGCTGTCTGTGTTTCCGTGTTCTGTATTCAAGAGTGAGAGTTAATGATGAAGAATCTGGGCGTTAAATTAACAGTAATTATATGGCCCCTGTGCTGTAAAGATTCAATTTCATTGCAAGTCTAATGGGCCTAAGTGTCCCTGTGCGCAGGCAGAACTCTCAATGAGACATTTGTGATTGAAACTCACACAGACAGAACAAAAACAAAGACATAGCATACAACCATAGCATCTGTGGCTTTTTACATGTGGATTATAAAACCGTATTCTAGTGAAATCCAGATTTAAGAAGCATATTTTTTATTTTTGGTTGCTTTCACTTTGTCCACACTAGTGTGTGTGACCGGCCCATGTCCCTCCCCCTCTGGGAACCCTAACGCAGGGGTAACTGGGGCAGGGGGGCTTCTTTATGCTGCCGGACAGAGGGAGATAATGGCCATTCCTCCACAGCTGGCCCACACAGTCAAAGGGAGCGGGGGCTCGAAGGATTCCAGCTTTAACCAGGCCATTGTCTGGGCTAATTACATCTGAATGCAAGACCCCAAGAATCCACCTCCCCCCTGAGCAAAACCTGCACAAAACACCCCAAACAGCCCTTCATGAGATGAGGGAGAGTGCACAGTCACAAGGCACACACACAGAAATATATCAACCCTGGACTCCTTCATTACCCCTTAACGTAAGCACACACACACACACACACACACACACACACACACACACACACACACACACACACACACACACACACACACACACACACACACACACACACACACACACACACACACACACACACACACACCACACACACACACACACACACACACACACATACACACACACACACACACACACACACACACACACACACCACACACACACACACACACACACACACACACACACCACACACACACACACACACACACACTTTCTGGACTTGTTCATTACTCTTACACACTCGCATCCCCAGCAGGCTCGCATCAAAGTGTTGTGTCTCTCTCACAAACTAACTCGCATGTGGCACTCGGCATTAGATCAGATCTCAGCTTGCTGCTCTCAGAAGAGATGAGGAGGTCTTAGAGGACTTTGGTTGAATAGGAAACACAGTGAAGAGCCTTTTCCCCAATGCACCCCCATAATCCCAATCTATACACTCCCTCTGCCCCCGACCAGTGCTAAACTCCTTCTGTAGCCTCAACTGCTAAGCCTCAGCTCAGTACAGCCATGAGTAGAGTGTGAAAATGGCAGAACGATGTCAGGATGTTATAGTGCTTCGCCTTTTGGTTTTGCAGTCAGCAAATTCTTACAGATTGTTTTCACTAGCTCAGAAAAAAATGTGCAGGTGTAGACATTGTTTTGTGTTAAAAAATGTCTTAAACTGCCCATTGTTTGCCCATGTGGAGCAGGAGTTGCAATCTAAATTGCAGCTCTTAAAGCAGTTGAAGTGTCAGCTGAAGTTGAAGCACTGAAAGGGTTTGGAGTGGCTTTTGAAAGTGAAATTGCTGATAGCATTTGAAATTTTAATTTTAGTTCACCAGTAAAAGCAGTTGAGCGTTCAGTTAAAGTGTGGAAGATGAAAGCGATTGAACCATCATTTAAAAAGTAATGAATGCAGTTGAAATTGTAACATAAATTGAATTGCCAGAGATTTTAAAGAGACTGCAAATAGCAAATAGCTGAAGTGACAGGTGGTAGGTAAGGAGTGAAAGCGATTAGATGTTACTTGGAGTATTTGAGTTGTCAAAAACAAAAGGCGCAAAGGCAGAAAGCAGTTGAAATGTAAATGTATATTCACATGCACTGCCCTACAGGGAGTTACATTGTCATTGTGAATGTACAAAAACAGCACTTGAATTTAAAGAAAAATAGAGATGCAAGCAGTTTTAACAGATGAAGTGTGAAATGTCAGTTGGTGTATTAGGAGTAAAAGCAGTTTATTGCAATTAAAGGATAAAGGTCCTTACACAACAGGTGCATTTGTTTTGTAGGTCATTATGTTTATATAACTGTTTTGTTTTTTGTCATGAATACTTTCCCACAAGAAACAAATATCACGCTGTAAAACGGAAATAGAATCATTTTTAGGAACAAGGTTGATCTTTTTTGTTATCGTACCATGAATAAAGGCATCCGATTGCAGTTGCGCCCATATTTATGAGAATTATAAAATAACAACACGGAGACTCCAACCCAGGCAGACTTCATTACTCCTTGCTACCTCTGTGGAGGGACAAAGCAGCCAATACCAGTTCCACTTCCTCAAAGCTCTCTAGATATATCATTTTCGCAGATGAATATTTTGCAATTTTTTGTTTGTCACACCCTTGTTGTGCAGGCCTTACAAATGAGATGAAGATGTTAAAGTGCCAGTGTAAAGTCTTATAATTGATTTGAAAGTTGAAGAGGTTGAAATATTTGAATTGTGTGCACTGTAAATAGTGGAAGCGCCAGTAAGTGGAATACAAGTCAGTGCAGAAACCCCCTTTCTCTCTTCTCTTTTAGCCCTCTGTGTGTGCGTATGTGGATTTATACATAGTGTTCCCTGGACACGTTTCATATTGTGTGTGTCCGCATGTGTGTGTGTGTGTGTGTGTGTGTGAGTGTGTGTGACAGTTTCAGGGTTAGAGGTCTCACTGGTGCTCAGTTTAGCATTGATTTATTCTCTTTCTCCAATTTATTTCCCCTTCGCCTGAGCTGCCTCTGGGAGGACAAATGGAGGAGAAACGGCAAGCACAGTAACCATCCCTCACACACACACACACACACACACACACACACACACACACACACACACACACACACACACACACACACACACACACACACACACACACACACACACACACACACACACACACACACCCACACACACACACACACACACACACACAGCGACTAATGTTTCAACAAGCAGAAATGCACTCAAATGTGTATTTCTGCATCATGCTGGCAAATACACACACTGTACCACTGACACACACACACACACACACACGCACACATGCACGCACACGCACGCACACGCACGCACACACGCACGCACGCACACACACACACACACACACACACACACACACACACAGACTCTGGGATACTTTTAAAGCTCAGGTTCTCCATTCCATCGTTACTGTGCTGGACCAATCAGAGTGGTGACCATCCTGTACAACTATAAATTCACAACACTCTCCAACTCCCATGGCACCAGGACACCTTTAAGAGTTCCCATGTTGTGCCATATAACTGTCTTCAGAGAACCCATAAAGACATAAAGGGACGCTCCTACCTCTAGGTGAGTGGTCATAATTCACCGGCAGGTATTTTTACCGTGACATTGCTGTCTCGCTGCACAGATTCATCTCGCTCTTGCTTTACAACACAAACTCCAGATAGGAAAAGCATGAGTGCAGTCATATTTTACGGGCATGCTGTCACAGCCTATACTGTAATGGCTTGGTGTTGGAAGAGGTGTGTGTGGGCTTGTGGGTGCGAGCTTAACTCTTGTGTCACTTCTGCTTTAAGGTGTAATAACACACCTCTCCCTTTTCTACCCAAGTAGAAAAAGAGCGCATCAGAAGGAGGGGACCGAGGGGCTGGAGGAGGGGCAGGTATGTCGTTAAACCCACTTGAAAGCTCAGCACCCTGATCGATAGTCTTGGGCCAAGCAGGGATTAAAATCAGGCTAAGTCTGTTCCAATCAATACTGATGGCTAACCCTGGGGTTAAAACAGGAGTAAATCTCCATACACGTCCATACACAAGTCGGCACTATGGCCTACAGTACAGATAAATCTGCAGCTATCCATGCAAATGGACACACAATGGGTTACCATGTGAGTGTAGTCGATATGCATGAGTGCTGTATGGGCCTGCAGTAGCAACATATTGTATCAATGTGGATATACTCTCTGTCTAGTTAGAGATTGAGGCAGTATATTTGGACTCGTCGATGGGGATGAGCAGAGTGAGTAAAGCTCTCATAAATGTGTTGGGAGAGGCACAGCGTGTGTGTGAAAGAGTGAGAACAAAGTCTGCGGTTACACACACACTGCAGCTATAATAGAGGGGAGAATGACTTATAGACAGAGAGCTGACACGCATGATTGACTGTTTCACACCCTAATAGAGGACTGACATCACTGCTCCAATTGATCTTACAAGCATAGGTCTGCGTATCAATTACCGATACTAATCAATGTAGCTATGGACAGATAACAGCAAGGAAAAACGGTTGCACGCCTCAGCTAATTCTACCGATGCAGAGATTTATGTCCGTTTTTTTAAACGGTTTTCTGATTCGCCAGATTTTAAAGTGCAAAACAGTAGTATTTATATTGTTGACATTTTGGCTGTTTTTCTGTGAAGTGTTTGATGAGGAGATCCGTACAGCTCTCTGGATTGTACGCAGAATGCGAAGCTTTAGCCACCAGACGCTTAGCGTAGCATAAATACTTGTTTTCAAACAGGTGAAAAAGCTATAGCACAAAAAACACACCTTGTTTGAATGCTTCACAAAGGTTGAAAAAGAGATAAATGATCTGGGACCTACCTGGTTGAATAAAGGTTTGAAATGGAATGATTACCAAGAGTATTTTCAAACGACAATTTGGTTGTTTCACAAGTGTTTTATTCACATTTTTGTCTGAACAGTTTACATGCTAACACCCAAACCTGGAACACAATAACAAAAACCTGACACCCCTGTACTAGCCCTTCAAACCAGTTCTCCAAATATGCCAGCACATGTTCTACTTTTCACTCAGATGCCAATTCTAAATCACACTTTTTTTAATCCCTTGCCCACAATGCACTACATTTGGCACCATCTTCATAGCTAAAGTCTCTTGTGTTCATGCGGACAATATTGTGCTTCAATATGCTGAATTGAAATGATCAATTGGCTACACTGATGACTCACAGCTGCAAACATTAGTAACCAAATTGGTCAATTACAAATCAGGGAAGGGGGGCCGAAGGTGAGATTCTTTTTGGGAGGTGAATAGATGGCGTTGATGCAGTGAGTAGGTGGAGGAAGAGCAAGATGAGGATAGGAAAAGAGAGTTTCATCTTTGGAGGTCTGGGTGAGTTCATAGATCACATGTTTGCTACTTCTTTGAAGCCACGCACTTCACTGTTACTCCAATTAATTGGTGAGAATATGCTTTTTTGACGGCACTTTTCCATCACTTTTCATGACATTTGAAAAGGTGTTTATGGACATACATTACTATCACTATGACACACTACGATGGGATTTCTGGGATAGACTTCACTATGCCTCTAATAACTTTAAAAAAACAATTCATGACTTATTTATGGAACACTGTACTTCATTTATATTTTCACAGCATCCTTTACTTTTACTTTCTGTGAATATCTTTGACATTCAACACAATCACACTTATTCTGATATTTGTAAAAAAGGACTTCAGATTTGTGGCGACAACTTTTGGAGAAAGCAAATCGGAGGCTTAAACAGGGACAGGGAGGTGCATCTGCAGCATCTTCATCATCTACCATGCAAGAAGTGTAAATAGAGGACAGTGAAGGAGACACTGAGGAGGACAGTGAGGAAGACTGCACTTATATGTCGTTTTTCCCCCTTTTTTCGACATACTATACTTTGTCGTTTTTCTCAGGACATTTTCGACATACTATACTTTGTTGTTTTTAACTAAATGTTCAACATACTATACTCTGTCGTTTTTCATCATATTTTGGACCTATGTCGTTTTTTTCTCAATTTTTCGACATCATTCGACATTTGGTAAACTGTCTCAACCAGATAGTCTCTAGTTTCCATTTGTGTCAAAAGAAATGTTTGAAGAATTCACATTTAACTTGTTCGTGTTATAGATGTTGTGTAGTGACATGTAACTTTTGGTTAGTCAACAACAACTGCAGCATCACAGCATACAATTATGTAAACACCTTCTTATGATAAATAATAAAAGTATAATTGTATTTAGTGAAACACGCATATTTTATTTTAGATTTACATTTAATTTTAGATACAGAATACAATACATGAAAGTCTTCCCTAAACCAAAACACGCAGCTTTCTTCTCCGTCCGCTCACCAGTGACCCCATCTACCATCACACTGTGTCCTACAACCTGGGGGGCAGGGCAGAGCTATTACTAAAACAATGTTTTGGTTAAAAATGCAGCGTGAAAAGGTTCTTGTAGTTTTTCACATCACATTATTCTTAGTTAAAATATCTCAAGCAGTTCAATGCTACTAAATGCTTAACAGTGTCTAAGGTCAAGATCAAGGTCAAAATGATACATGCATTTAGCCCTTCCTAACAGTGCAGGCGCGAGGCGTGATTTTAACCACAGCTACATCTCTTCCTGAAACAGAGCCAAGAAGTATGTCCAGGGATCGAAACCAAGATGGATAGGGGGAGAGGCCTTGGGGAGCATTAATGGTTGTTCTCAGTGTGGTAATCAAACTAATCTCTGTCTTCTTCTCTTACTTGTTTTCTGTCTCGTACACACTCGCACAAATTGAGTATCTCTCTTTCTTATCAGGATTGTTTCCCCCCCTCTGTAAATGCATCTAAACTTAGCAGTGGCCATTTTTAGGGAATCAGATTCCAAGGTATAGTCCCTTTCTGTAGTTACCGTGGGATACAGTTCTGTCCAAGTTCATTATAGTGTCTTTTTTGTGTGACTCCCACACAAAAATACAGAATAAAAGCAATGCGGTATATGCCTATAAGACTGAGTATTTTGTATTTTCAGGGCTGTACTTCTTTATGTCATTAGCCAACATGTTCAGGAAATGTCTCATCTACAACGACATAACGCATGCTCTTGTTATATGAGTGGCAGATGCAAAAAAAGTGAAGGAATTAAAGAAAACACTGCTTTTGTGAAGGAACACAGCTTTTCACGCAATTTCCCATGCATTTCCAAATGTGTTTCGGCAAATTGATAGGCATAATTCAGGGTGGAGGAAAAACAGAGAAGCTACTCTTGGAGGCAACCTAGCCAATTAATTTGCAGCTCAGATCTCAAAGCCTCACTGGAGAGGTGCTAGGCTACATACTACTCGGCTAATTTGTGAAGCAGGTCTGTATTAAATATATGCATGAGGCTAATTTGGTTAGTGTCGTAGCCCTGTAGCTGTGGTGAGTGCAGCGCTAGCTCCCATTAGCGATCTTTCTGCCTCCAGTGGAAATCAACAGAAGTCGAGGCCGACGCTGCTTTTTTTGCATAAAGCAAACAAGATTAAATTGACTTCGCTAAATCAAAGTGTAGTACCAAATGTGGCACTCTCTCTCTCTCTCCCCCCCGCTGTCTCTCTGTATGTCCGCCTATCTGTTTCTTCTCTCTCAGAGGGATAAATTACTCCAGAATCATAAAAGAGTCAAACAAAAATTACAGAGAGAGAGAGAAGAAGAGAGATTTTTAGTCAAGTGGGATTCCCCCTCCCAAACAATCCCAGCATGCTCCTAGTTACTGAAATGTTGGCTTATGTGTCTTGTGATTGTCTCTCTGATTTGTTCTCTCTTTCTGTGCATGTGTCTTTGGTTGTACCGTGTATTTACAGCCTTTCTGTTTTGTTATCAGTATAATCTCACAGGAAAAGTCTTACTTATATATACAAAAATAAAAGTCATGTTATGTGTCTATTATAATCCAAACAGAGGAGGACAATGAGAGCTCACCTGGGCGTGTTTGACTTAAACATAAGGGAAAGCATCTTCAAAACCTTATCCAGACTTTAAAAATCACATTAACCAAACATTTTAACCTTTAACCTTGAATTTGAAGGTTAAAGGAGATCAATTAGGGGGTGGATGCTAGAGATTGTCCTTTAACAATGCAGCTATATGTGACTTCATTTTTAATAGTGTAGCCTACATTTATTGTCAACACCAGGTGCCAGAGTATAATGTGTGTGTAAAAAGAAAAAAAGGAAGGGAGATTGTGCATGTATTGTGTGTGTGTGTGTGTGTGTGTGTGTGTGTGTGTGTGTGTGTGTGTGTGTCTGCGTGTGTGTGTGTGTGTGTCTGTGTGTGTGTGTGTGTGTGTGTGTGTGTGTGTGTGTGTGTCTGCGTGTGTGTGTGTGTGTGTGTCTGTGTGTGTGTCTGTGTGTATGTAAAAGAGAGAGCTCCTTGCAGTATACCGCAGAGCCAGTCTGTAAAAAAGGAAAAAAAGGGCCGCTTGGCTGTTCCTATTGAACTTGACCTGCGGGCCAGATCAATGTGTGTGTGTGTTTATGTGTGTGAGAGACAACCAGTGTGTGTGTGTGTGTGTGTGTGTTCGTTCATGAGTGCACACTGCCAGATCAATGTGTCTCCGTGTGCCACGGAATGAGAGAGCACACTGATTACCCAGGGGTGGCGGGAGGAAGGGGAGGAAGAGGAGGAGGGGGAGGAGGGAGAAGGGAGGGATGAGAGGATGGAGGAGGATGATGATACAGAGGGGAAGGAGGGGAGGAATGGGGGGGGGGGGGGTGATGAGATTGAGCAGAGGACAGAGCTGAGACCAGGATCAGGAGAGAAGCTCAGCTCATTTCATTTTCATTTTCCCTTCATTTCACTGCGAGGCGAGCCGTGCGTCGGGGCATTCCACATGGATGGGGTGCCAGCATGTAGATCCGCAGCCAGGTGGCAGAGATCAGTCGGGGAAATAGCATCCCCATTTGAATGGAATGGGATAGTTGGGGGTCAGCGATCCATGTTCCTTTCTTTCTCCAAAAGTCACGTGACAAGAGAGATTCTGCTTTACAAGGTATACATAAAACCTTTCCAGCTTCAGGCCCATTGACAGAATCTCTCTCTGTGTGTATGAAGACGTTTGCTGTCTGTGTCCATTGCCCGTTTGTCTTGTTTTCCTGATGTGGAGAGCATGAAGGGCTGCGGCCCAATCCTCAGCACTATAGGGGCTCCTCTCATCTCTCTCGCTCAGTGGAGTTCCCGTCACTAGCAGTTCTGTTTGCAAACCCCTGCCTGTGTCCAATCAGCAAGTAGCCAGCTCAAAGTGAGTGTGTGTGTGTGTGTGTGTGTGTGTGTGTGTGTGTGTGTGTGTGTGTGTGTGTTGTGTGTGTGTGTGTGTGTGTGTGTGTGTGTGTGT